>NC_061115.1:132203436-132205829 GCF_002878395.1 Capsicum annuum
CTAGATAAAAATATAATACCTAGTATATCAGAAATAAGAAAACCAACCTATAATTACAAAAATAAGTTTAAAATATATAATCCAAAGGATAAATATAATAAATGGACACCAAAATAAATAATTAATTACAACTTTTTTATTTAAACTGTGTAATAGACACAAATAAAATAATACAACTATGGGTAGGATACATGTCAAAACAATTATTAGATAATAAAATAGATACAACAAACACACCAGAATATATAGAAAAGACATTAATAGAAACAGTAAAGTTATGGTTTTTAAACCTAGTCAAAGCAAGTAAAAAAAATATTAAGATCTGATAACAAAACAGAAGGAATATCAACAACTACTAAAATACTACCAACATAAATATTGAAAAAATATGAAATAGCTATAAGAGATGAATTTAGTAGTGTAACAACAGAAAAAGAAGAGCAAAATAAAGAAAAAGATATAAATAGAAATTTAATGTTAAAACTAGCAGTATGTAATATGTGCTATATAGATGAGTATACATGCGCATTTAAAGAATATTATTATAAAGGAACATATAATATAGAAGAAAGTAAAGAAATAAGAAGATTATATTTTAGTAAATTACCTGAACCATTTAGTTCAAAAATAATAAAGAGTTGGGATGAAGCAAAAATAGTAGATACCCTAAGAGCAAGAATAAATTTTTTATAACAATGGTATAGAAATCTATGTGAAAAATATAGAGAAGAAATAAAAATGAAAAAAGCATTAATAAGAAATTTAGCATGTTGCAAAGATAAAATAGCACCTCAATTTGGATGTGAAGAAAGATATTATAAGAAAAGAAAAAGACAAAAGAAATATAAGAAATACAAAAAATCAAAATATAAGTATAAGAAACCAAGAAAAAGATATTATGTAAAAAATTATAAACATAAAAGACCATATAGGAAAAAGAAGTCTATAAAAGAATGTACTTGTTATAATTGTGGAAAACTAGGACATTTAACTAGAGATTGTAAACTACCAAAAAACCCAAAAAAAGAAAAACAAATATCAGAAATAAAAATAGAAAATACAGAATATATGCAGATAGAAGATATAAAAATAATAACAAAGGAAGAATATTTAAATGAAGAAGGAACAAATCAAAAGATAATATTTGACAGTAATATATTTGACGAAATTAAAGGAAAAGAGTTAGACTTGAGTGTAGAAAAAATATTTAAAATACCAACAATAAAAAATATATTTAGTAGAAAAAGGGAAGAATACTACGTAGTAAGCCAAAAAGAACATGTAATAGACTGTAGATATGCAAAATAAAGAGTCAGTATATCACTAGTAACAAAAAGAATAATTAATAATGAAATAAACGATATAAAAAGTAAAGACCAAATAAAATATGTACACCTTGGAGGAACAGAGATATTAATAAAAACATGTTTTAGAGAAGGAATAGATACACCAATAGAATTATATTTAGCAGATGATAGAATTATAAAACCTATAGAAAAAAGTATAATCACAGCCATAAAAGGAAATTTAATATACCAAAAATTCAAATTTATAATAAGTGTGAATTATTCAGTAACAATAACAGATAAAAACACCAATAGTGGTTAAAGGATTTAATAATGAAGGAAGCTTAATTACATATAAAGCTAAAAATGTAAAAATACAGATATGGGATAAAATAATAATAATAGAAGAAATCTATAATTATAAACTGACATCAAAAGATATGCTTTTAGGAATGCCATTTTTAGATAAATTATACCCATATATAATAACTAAAATAGATTAGTGGTTTACAATACCATGTAAACAAAAAGTAAGAGCAAAAAGAGTTATTAATAAAATAAGAAAGAAAACTGATTGGATAGAAGAAAGTGAAAAAATTACACAAAAGTTAGAAAATATAAAAAATACAGAAGACGCATTAGAACTAGTTGTATTTTCGATAAATAAAAAAGAAATAACTATATTTTCAATAGATAAGGTAGAAATAATAAAGAAAAAATTAAGACAATTATATAGTGAAGATCCATCAAAAGGATGGAAAAAAATATAAAACTATTATAAAAATTGAATTAATAGATAAAAATAGCATAATAACTCAAAAATCATTAACATATAATTTTGACAATTTAAAAGAATTTAAAATGCATATTGATGAATTATTAGAAAAACAGTATATACAAAAAAGCAATAGTAAACACAATAGTCCAGTATTTATAGTAAATAAACATAGTGAACAAAAAGATAAAAAAGTAGAATGGTTATTGATTATAGAAACCTAATACAAAAACTATGACATATAATTATCCAATACCAAATAAGATATTAAAAATAAGACAAATACAAGGATATAATTATTTTAGTAAATTTGATTGTAAATCAGGATTTTA
>NC_061115.1:132208829-132209720 GCF_002878395.1 Capsicum annuum
TTTCCATTTTTATTTCTTCTCTATATTTTTCACATAGATTTCTATACCATTGTTGTAAAAATTTTATTCTTACTCCTAGGGTATCTACTATTTTTGCTTCATCCCAACTCTTTATTATTTTTGAACTAAATGATTCAGGTAATTTACTAAAATATAATCTTCTTATTTCTCTACTTTCTTCTATAATATATGTTCCTTTATAATAATATTCTTTAAATGCGCACATATACTCATCTATATAGCACATATTATATATTTCTAGTTTTAACATTAAATTTCTATTTATATCTTTTTCTTTATTTTACTCTTCTTCTTCTATTGTTACACTACTAAATTCATCTCTTATAGCTATTTCATATTTTTTCAATATTTCTGTTGGTAGTATTTTAGTAGTTGTTGATGTTCCTTCTGTTTTGTTATCAGATCTTAATACCTTTTAACTTGCTTTGACTAGGTTTAAAAACCATAATTTTACTGTTCCTATTAATGCCTTTTCTATATATTCTGGTGTGTTTGTTGTATCTATTTTATTATCTAATAATTGTATTGACATGTATCCTACCCATAGTTGTATTATTTTATTTGTGTCTATTATACAGTCTAAATATAAAAAATTATAATTAATTATTTATTTTGGTATCTATTTATTATATTTATCCTCTAGATTATATCTTTTAAACTTATTTTTGTAATTATAGGTTGGTTTTCTTATTTCTTATGTACTAGGTATTATATTTTTATCTGGAGTATTTACTTCTGTATTTATTAGTTCTAGATTTATTTATTAATTACTTCTTGTTTTTCATTAATTTCTAGTTTTCCTATGTTTTCTAGAATTTCTGTATATGTTTCACTATCTTCTGAATCATAATTATCTGTTTCTTCAGCATT
>NC_061115.1:132209820-132298354 GCF_002878395.1 Capsicum annuum
AGGTTGGTTTTCTTATTTCTTATGTACTAGGTATTATATTTTTATCTGGAGTATTTACTTCTGTATTTATTAGTTCTAGATTTATTTATTAATTACTTCTTGTTTTTCATTAATTTCTAGTTTTCCTATGTTTTCTAGAATTTCTGTATATGTTTCACTATCTTCTGAATCATAATTATCTGTTTCTTCAGCATCTATTGTATTTATTTCTAATTTACTGGTTTCTGGTTCTTTATTTTTTATTTTGATTTTTTCTTTAAATTGATTTATCTCAATTAATAACTTTTGTTATTTATCTTTTTCTTCTTTCTGCCTTTTTTCATACAAATCTTTTAGCATTTGTAGTTCTTTGTCTAATTCAGCAATTCTACTACTTTTAGTTTCTTCTATTTTTCGTATTTCTTCTGTGGTTTATTGTTTGATTTTATCAATTTCCTTTTTTCTGTCTATCTCTTCGTTTTCTCTTTCTATTCTTACCATGACTGCCAACTTATCTTCTAATTTTAATACTTCTTTTTCTAACGTTAAATATAAATATTCACCTATTTTCTTATATCTGCTTCCTAAATTAGAGAATACTATTTTTATTTTTAATCCTTCGTGATTTTCATATATTTTTTCATCTATTATAAATTCTTCTTTGTTCATTTTATTTAAATGTATGTAGGTTATGTTGATATATATATATTCTAGACTATCTATTGTTGATTCTAAGTTTGATATTTCTTCTTTTTGTGCATTTATTGATTTTTTACTACCTCCGACAATTATGTTATACTGTAGTCTTTCTATCCTTATTTTTAATTATTTACGTTTTTCAGATATTATTTCTTTTAATTCTTTATATTTTTGTAATTTCTGTACGTTATTCATCTAAACAATATTTATAATATTTTGATGGATATCTAAATTTAATTTTATCATAATTAATAAATTAATCAAATAAATCCAAATATATACTACTTTCGATAACTTTAAACAATATAGGCTTTGATATCAATATTAATTTTATATGAGACTCCTAAAATATATGCGACTAATATTAACTTTTCACTATTTTCTTCAATTTATTATTTAATTAATTTTATTATATTAACTAGACTCCTAAAATATATGAGACTCCTAAAATATATGGTAGGAGAATTAATTAATATTTTACTTTCTACTAGACTTCCTAAAATATATGAAACTCCTAAATATATGGTAGGAGAATTAATTAATATTTTTCTTTCTATTATTCAATTAGAAAAATACTCTTAAAATAGGACTCTATTAAGGAAATACTTCTATAAATATTGACATGTACGTTAAACTAGAGAACAAATCGGTTTGCCTACTGGGAGAATGTGGTTGATGCTCATCTGACTTGATTCGATTGCATGTCTAGATTAGTGGATGCTTGATTTTCTAACCCTCAACTTCTTCATTGTTTTTGTCAGCATAATAGAATTCAACATGTGTGTATATATATTTTCTGTTTTCATTCAAAATCATTCTTTAGGGTTAAAATTTTCGCTCAGACAAGAATTAGTTGAATAAAAACCAAAGCTTTGTGATCACTATTATATTATTTCTTTTATAGTTTACAGGTCATATACTTTGAAGAATTTTTTGTGTATAGGTTAGGTTTAATTGTATTTTGATATCTTTATTATCTTATTATTTTATTTTAATTTACAGATGCTAGATGAATGTCGGTCGACTTTGAAAATATTTTTTAGGTAAATGTTAGGTTTAATTGTATTGTCATAATATCTCTGTTAGTTTATTATTTCATGGTAGTTCATAATTCGTAGATGAATCTTGATCGGCTTCGAGAAATTTTTGTGTGTAAAATTTAATTTAATTGTATTGTTTTGATATCACTTTTATCGTATTATTTTGTTGCAGTTTACAGGTGATAGATAAATGTTGATCGACTTTGAGAATTTTTTTTTGTGTAAAGGTTAGGTTCAGTTGTATTATTTTGATATCTCTATTATCGTATTATTTTATTATTGTTTACAGGTAGTAGATGAGTGTCGGACGACTATGAGAAAATTTTTGTGTGTAAAGATTAGATTTAGTTATATTATTTTGATGTCTCTATCATTGTATTATTTTGTTGCAATTTACATATGGTAGACGAATGTCGATCGACTTTTAAAAATATTTTTATAAAGGTTAGGTTTAATAAATAAATTCTCTATCTTTGCATACTCAAAAGATATTAAATTTAATTATTATATTCATCTTTATTATTTAAATAAATATCATATTTAGTATAATGTTTGAACTCATTAAAGTGAGGTACACGCGCATGATGCGTACACCTAAACTAGTATGTAAAATAATTCTCTAAATATTAAGAATTCTTACTTATTACAAACTAGTGGTACGTCGTCCATGTTGAGCACAGGCCTAATATTTATATATTTTTGTCTTAATTTACGTGACACATTTTGCTTTTTAATTTATTCAAAAAGAATATCATTATTTTTATTTTTAAAAACAATTTATTTTTATAATTTTTGTTCTATTTTTTGATGAAATGCTTTATGACCTTACAAATCTAAGGTTTACTTATTTCATGAATTTCAAAAGCATTTCTTTTTTTTACTCAAAGCTTAATCAAATTGTGTAACATAAATTGAAATAAAAAATATTTTTTTAAAAAAAAAGAAGATAAACTTTAATTCTCTTGTTTACGTACTTTATGCTTCATTTATTTTTACCTAATAAAAATTAAAATTTTGATCATTCAGATCTTAATCCGTAACTATGTAATTAATTTTTTATTTGAATCTAATCATTTAGATCTCAATATGAGCACTACTTTCATACTTTCATTTTGACACGAATATTACTATTACAAAGTACTTCATCCAATAATTTTAACTTTGTCATTTTGTATCTATTTTATCTTTGTTATTAAATATTATTTATTTTTTTAATACTTAAATGACTTATAATAACTAATTAAAAATGACATAATAAAATTACCCTAACAAGTACTTGTGAAAAAATTTTAAGTGACCCCATATGACGTTAAGTTAATTTAAAACATCAAGAGTTATTTATCATTTAGTGTCAATTTTACCTTTTTATTAAATATTTATTAATTTTCTAATATTTAGATGACTTATAAAAATAATTAGGGGTGATATAGTACAATCACGGTTGAAGCAACTGAAGCATGTATATCATAGATGTCTATTTTTACCATTTTTCATTAAATATTATTAATTTTCTGATACATGAATGACTTATAATAATTAATTAGGATGATATAGTAAAATCACAGTTGAAGCAGCTGAAGCAGACATGTCGACCATGAGCAACTTGCTTCAGCTGCTTCATTCTCACTTATTATATAGGAGAATACTTAACAAAATTTACCATAAATTTTAATGTCCTAAGCTCGATCATAAAAGAAAATTTACCATATATTTTGATGATCCCATACATTTTAGGAGTCAATATTATTTTAAAAATTAAATATAAATTTGAGAAAAACATAGTAAATGATTACCAGTCAAAATGGACTTGGCCCATGAGGTCGGCTCAACCTAATCCTTTAATTAAGTGGGCTTGGACTAAATTTTTGAGCCTATTTAGAAATGAGACTTATAAGCCCAACCTCACTTGTTTTGTTGGCCTTAAAGTCCTAATTCTTCAACCCCAGAGGCCAGCCCGTGGATCGGAACATTAAAAATAATTATTAAATAGTTTTAAGTTGGTCATTTATTTGCTAGGAATTAAGATTTTGTCAATCTTTTCTAACTAGATACTTATTTTTTTCCATCCTTTGATTGATAGTAATTTTTTGAAAGTTCTTAGTGTGTGTTTGAAATGGCTGATAAACTGCTTTTAGTTGTGAACTTTAAAAAATTGCTTTTACTTGTGATGGTTTAGCACTTGTTGCCTTTGCTTAATGCAACATTCTGTTCTTTAAATTTAGGCTCTCTTCTGTGTGATCTTACTGTTTTATGTGGATACTTTGTTTATACTTGTATTTATTATTTTAGCAATATTAGAATTTTCCTATGAAATTTGTAACTTAACATTCTTTCGCTGCTTATTTTTCTATAATATATTAAATGTGTGAAAATCCTTAGAAAAGTGAATTGAATTCTTTATCTTTCACTAAAAAACTTCTTTAGACAAAATCATTTGTTTTCCTTTTTCCTACAATTAAATTTCTCAAAATAAATATATTAAATTTATTCTGCAATATAATTTTTCTCAAATTTATGTCCTACTTGATTTGTTTCACAAAAAAATAATTTTTTCCTTTTTTATTATTAATTTTTTTTTAAATTTGTGTCCTACTTGATTTGTTTCACCAAAAAATCACCCGATTTTTTTCTTTGATTTATTTCACCTAAAAGTATCCAATTTTTTCAATCCTAATTTCTGTTCTATTTGGCCTTTCCACCTATTTTTTTTCTTTGTTATTAAATTTTCAATATTTTTTTTTCAAATTTATGTCCTACTTGATTTGTTTCACCAAAAAAACACTCGAATTTTTTCTTTGATTTGTTTTACCATAAAACATTCGTTTTTCATCCAAATTTGTGTTTCATTTAGTTATGTCATACTTGATTTGTTTTGCCAAAAAGATGTTATTTCGTTTCTTATTTGGTTTGTACATTCTCACTTTTTATAGAAACGCTTGTGGTTTTCCATTGTTCATCATTGATTTTCCATTGTTCATCGTTTTTTATCTCAGCACAACTTTAATAAATTTATTCATAGGTTTTTGTTGTTATAGCATCTCTCTCCTTTTACATTGTTAATTTGAATATAATTATTACTTGCTATGCCATCTTAAATTGCTTAGTTTACTTTAGCTAAAGACGTACATTAGTCTACTTTGCTTGAGTTGTACACCAGTCTATTTCACTTTCCATCGATTCTGTTATTACCTTAGTATGTCTTGTTGGTTGAATATGTTTTAATTTATATTGCTCATAACTAACCTTCCTGTTCAACCCACCTACCAACAAGATACAAATATTCAGGCGTAATTCTTCTCATCTCACAAATATTCCTCTATTATGAAATTATACATTCTTATCATTCTAACTTTTATGAATGATATCTCAAAGATTATCTTACAATGGATCCTATCACTGAAATTATCAACACTTTGACGCCAAATGATTGTATCTAGATGATCAAAGTCTTGATCATCAACAGCGGTCCAATGAAACCATTTACGAATAAAGGAGGTTCTCGAAAAAAATTGATATTAGTTGATAAGGAGCTAGTATTATTCTTTCGTACCATGTATGTTTTATAATTTTCCATATATTCTTTCCCATTACAACAATGATCATCTGCATATAGGTAATCTTCAAGAGTTGCAAGGTTAGATAAAAAGTAATTTCTAACAAAACAACAAATGCACCATTGAAAAGTACCTTTGATGTAATAGGAATGATATGAATGCCACTTTGCTCTTGAGAAATATTTGAATGCTGAAAATCAGATCTTTAAACAAACAACGTAAAGATAGTGTTTAAACAAAAAATAAATGGACGTGATAGCTAACAGGTCCATATGAAAGAAGATTCATAATTTCCTCAATAAATTACAAAGCATTAAAGTAAACAACAGGAAGATTACTTGTGCATTGCAGAAATGGATATCTGTGCGTTAGTGATAGATCTATCTGCTGCTTGTAACATCAACATCTCTGAGACTTCAGGTAGTAAAGAATGTCTAATGGTGATTAACATCTTATGTTCATGTTTCAACCTTTAAGATAAGTGTTAATATCTGAGAAGAGAAAAAATCTCCTTTACTTTTTTCTTTTCCAAAAATTCAGCAGAACAAATTCTCACCAAAGCTCATATTTAATTGTTAAAATAGAAGGTTTTGTAAGTGGTTACAACCTCTTTCAATCGTGTCAAGAAAATGATTCATCTTCGAGAAAGTATGAACTTTCAATATGAAATAACTATCCAGCATCCTTCAACTAGCTTGCATGATTGAAGATGATTAAAATGAGAGATTGGACCCAAGTTCTGAGTAGGACAAGATGTATTATTGATGTACAAGGATAGCAGGACTTCATTTACCTTGCATACATAAAAATTAAATTTTTCATTCAATATTAAACAGTCAAAGAACTAAGGCAGTTTGAAGAAAGTATTGCTTTTTTATTTTTATTTATTTCTAGTTTAAATTCATCACCCAAACCATACTAACATGCTATTTGATTACTTACATATTGTTCTTCATACAAGAGGATCAATCTTTTGAGTATGCCTTGAATTTTTATTTTTGTCTTTGTCAGTTTCATATGTGGATGCCACCAATTAGCACCTATTATGATATTTTGCAAAGATCATAGTGTTCATCTATTAAACTATATATTTTTTTAGGGCACAAATATCAATGGTACATGTTTCAATGAACATATTAAAACCTTTAAAAACAACAATTCAAAATTTGTTTTATCATAAACGGTTGCATTAATAGAACCAATCCTAATTTTTAATCCGTCAATAAGGAGACTGAACTTGTATTCTTAACTCCCACTATAGTTTAAGAATTTCATAGCCTCTTTTATACACTTTCATTTTTGAATAATTTTATTTCGTTTGAAGATGAAAGATTACATACCAAGGAAATAATTTTAGTTATTCCTTTATCTTTCATCAACTAACTAACACTCACCGTAAATTTAATATTTTACTATTATTATCTAAACCTACATGCTTAATACTCTTTGTAGATATATTTGGCATCTTCATGAGTTCTAAGCTCTTCATAAAAGGTACAATCCGAAAAGAAATAGTACTTATGACTGAAGAGTAAGTTGAACTTAATCTTTTTAAAAAGATTCATTAAGGAAAAGTATTTTTTTAACACATGAACTACATAATCAATTTAATAATTTAATCTTATTTTCTAAATTTGAAAAATTAAAATGTAATAAAAAAATTATCATATTATGGGGCGAATTCTCAAAAATAGAAGATGCGCTGCTAGAAAAGTTATCTACAGAAAACTCTGTCGTAGCATTTTGTGATTTAAGGACAACACTATACCAAGGTATTATCTTAGCAATTACAGAATTTATAGTAAATTCTATGTCTTTTTTTTGCCTAACATTTTATGATGCAGGAAAGTTTGGTTATCTTTTACCTATATCAGTAGTATGTGGATAGACCCTACATTTAAAAAAGCAATATCTCTCTAAGAATGATAAGATGTGTCTTTATATTCATGCAAACAAATGATAGTAAACTATTGTTATTATAGTAAACTAAGTAACAAACATGCAAGTTTGTTTCCCAGAAGAAAACTCATAAAAATATTATTCTACTACCAAGTAAACTAATTAAAAGGGTCCAAAAAATGAAAATTGATGAAATTGCAAGTTATTTATCCTATGATAAAGAGGTACTATTTTCAACTACAATAGTTTAATGTTTAGTTGTTACCTTAATATGGCACCTAATTCTTAGTTGTTACCGTAGTATGGCGCCTAACTTTTTTTTATTCTTTGTAGGTTCAATATGGCAAATTTACTGCAACTATCGTAGCTATATTAAATGGTGATGAACCCTACTATGATTTTTGTATCAATTTCTATAAAAAAGTAAATGTCAATGGTAATATTGCAAAATATTATGGCTACCCCACATAAAAAATTACTTATGCGGGCACGTAACACACATAACAACTATCAAATTACTTTTCAGCCATTTAAAATTCAGAAATGAGATAAATGTCTATTTTATCTTGACTTCACAAATTTTTTCTAAAATTTGATGTGCTCGCTGGGAATGAACATTGTTCTATTACATTGTTTGAGACTACAAAATACTTGATTGGTTGTGGTGTTACAATATATAAGCAATCAATAATGGAAAAGGTCATAATACACTATTCGTTACCATTTGTTGAGTATTAAAATAATATGCTTTATTTTTAATTCAATAGATTATCCTTTGCTAACTAAAACATTCTTTTCATTAATACAAAATGAGAATCATAACTTGATACTAAGTATGGACAAATTCTACACATTTCTAATCAAAATTAATGTAAAAAGTGAAGGAGATCGAGTGAACAGACGCTTCATTGCAGAAGAAGTCCAAGAAGTTAAAAAGATTATTACAAGTGACATAGTAGATGAAGACGTCAGCTCAGAAAGTCCAGTCAAGAAGACCAAAAAAATGCAGACACCGATGATACATTATCTCATAAACAAATCAAAGTAGAAAAGAACTAGTCGTGTTTTTCTCTATAAAGTAGAACCTCTATATTTTTTATTCTAGATTGTTAATGACTATTAAGGTTAAGCACAGATAGTCTAAGCGTAGATACTTATTCATTTTCTACATTCATTCTTTTGGTTTTTCCTAGTCTAACACTAAGCAAATCCTATTGACATATCAAATAATATTGATTATTAGATTTGTGTCTAACTTGATCTAGCTATACAATATTTATTTTACTTACTTATAATATATTTTTAATAGCTTATTCTATATCGTGGGTTATTAATCGTTAAACACATGGCACAAGGTAGCTATAAAATTAATTGATACATAATACTTCAATATATTTTTATCACGTTAATAAATAATTTTATTATTTTTCCTATATAGATCAAACCAAAGTTAATAAAGCCATTCGAATGCATAACAAGTATATTGCCGCAACTACAAAAAATTTAAATGTTATAATCAACAATTCTGACGAACCAGAAAATTTAGATACCCATTTTCAATTTAAATCTTCTAATATAATTTTCACCAGATACAGAAAACACAGAAAAAATAGTAGACTCATCTCCCTCTAACATGCGATAAATTGAAAATAAGTTGTTTAGAAGGATCAAAAAGACCAAAAAGTATATAACATTTCACAGAAATTTCACTTATAAAATTGATCAACTAACCTACATCACTTTACTTTAGGGGTGCATCCAAATTTAGAATCATAAGAGCGCCATCACCCCCTTTAGATTATTTTCTCTTATGACATACACGTATAAAATTGTAACACCCCATAGTTGTAAAACTCTCTTAGTGCATCAAAAGTGGTCATTAGGACCCCCGTAGTGATGGTAAATCATGTGTTGACATTGTGGAAAGTGTTGGGGTGTTTAAGAACCTCAAAATTAAGTAGGCATTGCAAAGTAGAGCCTATGAGATGGCTAGGCGTTTCCTTTCCATCGCCTACTCTCACTAGAAAACAATAGGCTAGGCGCTGCCTACCTTATGTTAGGCGATGGGCTAGGCGCCACCCAACTGACGGTTAGGTCATGGGCTGGGTGCTACCAACCCTACATTTTATGGTGTAGGGGTTCTATTTTTTAATTATTTTAAGGGAAACCAAGTCTTTTTACGTCCTATAACCATCCCTAAATATCTTAACACGAGATTAAAGACACTAAGTACATTTTAACACTATCAAATCTCTAGTTCATCTTCCTAAAACACAGAGAAGAAAAACAACCTAGGGTTTGGACATTTAAGCTTAAGGGGTCGATTTCTTCACGATTTCTTTATCATTAAGGTATGTGGGACTATCCTAAACTCCATGGGCATAGATTTTATTATCTTACCAAGTTTAAAAATCTCTAACTATGTTCACAAAGAAGGGTTTTTGATATTGCTTAGAAAAGTATGTATCATGGAATTATTTAGATGTAAATATGTGTTGTCTTGAACCACTTTTCAGGGAATTGAACTATAACTATGTATATATATGTTTTTGTTTGTATTGTAAAGTTTGATTGAGAGCATGAATGACAAAACTCCCTCTCTCATTGTGATATCTTTGATTTAGAGTATTGTGGGTTGTTTAAATGCATAAATTTTCTTAAAGAAAACAAGAGGGTGAGTTCTTTTCTAATGATCATGAATTGATTATTGTTTATGATATGTTTAGGGGATGTTTTTGTAAGGTAAATGTTCATTTTGTCAAATTAATAATTTTCATGGGTTTTGAGTAATACAAACATGATATGGCCGCCTTATGATTGTACTATTGAGTAGAGAGTGTTTTGATGTAAACTCAAATGAAAATATATAGCATGACTCCATCTCACTTGAAGCTTAAAAACCTTGGGTGGTCATTGATATACTGATAAGTAAAAAAGGCTACATATATGTTATGATGAATATAAATGACTTGTAAGTCAGTGTATGATGACACCCAGTGATAATGTAATCTTAAAACAATAAGTGTTGAATATTTTGAAAGTATAAATCATGGTTTTAAATAACTAAAAATTGGGCTTAAGAGAGATAGCTGGTTACTCGATGAAGGCATTTGAGTATAAGGGCTCATTGCTGGAAACTATGGTTTGCCGATATGAGTATTATCTTGAAAGAGGATAAATAGGACATCATGTAAGGGTGATTCCACGGTATACCTGTAAGGGGGTGTACTAACTTATGAAAACTCTAATTCTTGTGGCAAACTTGGATTGAGGGCTTGGCCGCCGAGTCAATGGCGGATTCCATAAAGCCCGTGGAATTCTAGATTGTAGAGTGTACCAGCTAGCTCAAAATAAAAATAAAGAGTGAGTCAAGGTTATTTGAATTGTTTCAAAGTTCACTAAAGTATGCCCATGTATTTTTACTTATATTATGTTCACTGTTATTTGAAATGCTCTTACCTACATTCTTTAAAAATAAGCTATTGGGTTATTTCACATACCGGTTCATCTTGTATGGACCCACTATATTTCAGGATCCGAGGCTCAGTCCCGTGGTCCCATTAATCAGTAGATCATTGTCAAACATTTGGAGTTGGTGAGCCTCTCTTATTTTAAAAGTCTTTGTTTCATGTGATGTTTTCATTTGGATTTAGTTCATGGTCTGATTGGGGGCCTTGTCCCGGTTTCAGACAAATGGTTGTTTTCAGTTTAGTAGAGATTTCACAAACTTGTGTTAGTCAATTTTGAGTCTTTCTGAACTTATGTATTTATTGTTTAGTTGAAAAATAAGATGACCATGATTCCAGTTTACTTTTGCATTTTAATTATTTGGTGAATTATGCATATGATCGCAAGTTAAGAAGGCTCTCAGGCTTTCATGGTTCAGGATGTCCATCGCGGATATGGCCTCAGTTTAGGCTATGATAAACTTTGTATCAGAGCATGGTTCATGGCCCCAGGGTGTCTGTGAAGTTGCGTTGAGTAGAGTTCTTTTTATGGGTGTGTAGCGCGCCACACTTATAAGGAGAAAGCTATTAGGTATTTAGGAATGTTTCACTTTTTTTGACATTCTAGATCGTGCCATTGTGTTGTCCATTTGGAAGTTATCTAAATTCCTTCTTTACTCTGATTTTATTAACTATGTCTCATTATTGAGCCGATTCAAGCATAGAAGCTTAGAGTCTAAATAATGTGGTTTTTTCTAATTGAGTCATAAAATATTATAAATTGTACAAAGACTTGAGAGGAGTCCATAAGTGGTTTTAAAGTGTATTGATTTAAGATTTTTCCCTTATCTACATAATCGTGTGTTTGAACTTGAGGTATGGAGTATATCAGTCCCCTTTTATAAAACCCTTATTGCAGATGTCATGCTTAAGGGTAATGATGTGTGGAAAAATATTGGAACATTATTTTCACCCGAGTAGTAGTATGTGATAGAGTCTCATAACCCATGAGCTGTAAGATGATCCAAAAGTTAGTGATATGAAGTCATAAACTTAGAAGTCAGAATGAGGGTGGCTTTTGCGTAAAGAAGATAGTTTAGTTGTATAACCATTGAATGAGTGATGAGTTGCCATTTTATAGTGATAGACTAATGGGGTAGCAGTAATTGTAGATTGTATAGTAGTCTATGAAGGAAGTGACTAGCTATGATTATTATTTATTCAAAATAGGAAAGGATCTTAGAATGGATAGTTATGGTGGTTGAAGAAATCATTTATAGGCTATGAATAGAAAGGGGTAGATTAGTCAATAAGTTATGGGTAGAAACTCATTGGTGTAAATGGAATTTGAATGTAGTCTAAATATATGCATGAGTATTAAAAATTATGTGAGAAATTGGAATTTGTAGATAAGATCATAATGGGTTATATTATAAGATTAAGATCAACTATCCTTATTTTATGACTTTACCCCCTTGATTTTCTTTTCTCTAGTAGTTGTAAACTAGTACTGCACGTGAGAACGTATATAGTGAATTTTGGGGTGTAGTATTAATGTCATGGAGGGGATATGATTGTTGGTCATAGTTAAGTAAAATATGGTAGTTGGGTTTCTTTCCTTATTTGATGGACTGGTATAAAATATGGCATACTTTATCGGTGGTACATGATTGATGCTAGACTATAGGCTTGAACTTTAGATGTGGATTATGGCAGTAAGAATAGTAGTTTAAGATTAATGATGTATGTTTTGTAGGAGTAAGTAGTAGGCTTGATTTGATGTATACAATAGTCTAGGCTGGCAACTTGTGGAGAAAGGAGTGAATAATTTTGATATATATATGCGAGATTAGTGTTAAAACGATGAAATATGGTTGAGTCATTAAGCAGATAAAAATGTGGGTATATAAAGAATAAGTTTAAACCCGAGGTAGTATGTTGTTAGGTAAAGTTTTATGGTATAAGTGTCATATGTACCTAGTTTATGTTCTTGAATTTTGTAGTATACAAAGACTAAGAAGTTGTTGTGTGATGTTCTTTAGAGCTGCATTGAGGAATTATAGGTAGGCAGTATGTGCCTTTGGTATAGTTTTACAAATTTTGTTAAGTTGTAAGTTATGCAATTGGAGGTTTAATGTGAGTATGTTAAGTGATGAAGAATAGATTATTATGTGATAAGGGGTGTGGATATATATGCTCATGAGAGAGTGAGTTGTAGGGAGATGGCTATAGAGGCTAGCAAAAGTTAAGAGTATCATTTTCAAAAAGCAAGACCTTCAGAGTATAGTTTATCAAAGAGAGTTTAACGTTTATGTATATGATGATATCCTTTTTGTCTTGAGAGTTGTGGCTATAGATTTGGTATAAGGTTATGTCCACAAGTCTACTATTGGTACTTTGATCTAAGGGGGAGATGATGAATTAAGGTAGTTCCCGAATCTTCTTGTGGTGTCCAGTTTCAAGTAAGAATCATGATAAATCAATTCCTATTCAAGCAAGCTCCCCCCACTTCAATTTGAATGGACATCTTCTAATGTCTTATACATTCAAGTCCTGTCTATGTCTAAGGTTTGAGCTCTTTATGTAATTCATTTCACATTCCAACCTCCACGATAGAAGTAATAATGTCCCTCAGTGAACAAATATTCCAAGTATCCAAGATTTATGGTATGTTGCTCATGATCTATAAAAATCTATTTCTCATATAATGCTTGGTTCTAAGACACTATGCTTTCCATATGTTATCGATTCATTTTACGTCGGAATTAGCCAAAGTGATAAGGTTCATGAAAACTCATGACTATCTCAGCTCTAAAAATGAAAAGCTATAGCTTTAAGTATCAATCCTTGTCTCAATCATTGACTTCATGAATTTGAAACTTATGTTATATGACTCATGATGTAAGCTCTCATGTTTCTCACTATGGTGTGTCCTAAGGACACATGCTGTGTTGTGTTTATGCCGAATGACTCTTGATTTATGATCCAGACACTTGACATATTAAGAACTTCGTGTCTATTATATCGTATCTTCACCTCATTTCCCACTTTGAGTAGTGCTATTGGTATATGTTATAATCGAATAGTGTTACTATCTTTCATGATACTTATGCTCGGGTCCCTCAATGACCCTCTGTATGTTAGTATAATTGTTTTTGTGGAAGCATAGTAATGTTTTATATAGGGGAGTAGATGATCTGGAAAGGGAAAATTTTGATGTGATTATTTGAGCTAAGGTTATAAGAAAAGGGGGAAGAAGGAGATGAACTTTCATTGCGTGAAATAGTTAGGAAGGAGATATTGTGGCAAAGATCTTTGTAGGAGTGATTAAATTTGCTGGTCTTAGTGTGGAGATCCATGCAATGGGTGTACTAATGATAGGCTTGAATGTTGTGATTGATGAAAACACAAACCAATATGCTATGTGGTTAGTACTCCTTGAATTAAAACCCAAGGGTGTTTGATGGTAGAGATAAGGTTAAGTAATATTCTTAAAGGGATGTAGAGTATAGGGTCCCATAGCTTAGCTAGCACCTTTTTTCTCCAAGTGAGGCTTCCAAATAGAAGTATTATGCGGTGGGACTCAAACTCTTGTGGTTAGAAGTGTTATGGGAGAATTGTAAGTTGGAAATGATGAAGTATGTAATTTATTGTTTGGGGCATAGTTGAGTAGTGTCTTTAAGTTGTAGGTCTATTCGTTGTATTTTGTAAGGTAGAGAATGCTTCTGTTTTTTATCTTCCACAAAATCTTATTTCATGTTTAGTACCAATGTAAATCAGGCATATGATCGCCAAATAAACTCATACCATATGATGTTATGATTATGATCCCTATAACTTATATGCAAAGTCATCTCTATGTCAATTCGTATTATCTCATGCTTTGTGCTTACACGTTTCACTAGGGGGTTCTTATGAAGCTCTTTGATGCCTTGCTTGTTTTGTTGACAAAAAACGTTCAATGCGAGGTTACGTTCTTTAATTCCATACTTTTAGAGCTCCAACAAGTTTTTACCCGTTATTCGGGGATGAGTGATCACAAGGGGGGATAATGTAACACCCTGTAGTTGTAACACTCTCTTAGTGAGTCAAAAGTGATCTTTAGGACTCCCGTAGTGATGGTAGATCAAGTGTTGACATTGTGGGAGGTGTTGAGGGTGTTTTAGAACCTTAAAACTAAGTAGGCATTGCAAAGTAGATCCTATATGATGGCTAGGCGTCACCTTTCCCTTGACTACTCTCACTGGAAAAGTTAGGCAATAGGCTAAGCACCGCCTACCTTATGTTAGGTGATGGGCTAGGCGTCGCCTACCCTGTATAAGGCAATAAACAAGGCACCACCCAACTAATGGTTAGGCCATGGGCTGGGCGCCACCAACCCTATATTTTGCGGTGTAGGGGCTCTATTTTTGAGTTATTTCAAGAGCAACCAAGTCTTTTTATGTCCCATAACCGTCCCTAAACATCTTAACACAAGATTAAAGTCCCTAAAAATGTTTAACACTATCAAATCCATAGTTCATCTTCCTAAAACACAAGAGAAGAAAAAAACCTAGGGTTTGGACATTTAAGCTTAAGGGGTCAATTTCTTCATCATTAAGGTATGTTGAACCACCCTAAATTTTATGGGCATAGATTTTATTGTCTTATCAATTTAAAAATCTCTATGTTCACAAAGAAGGGCTTTTGATATTGTTTCGCAAAGTATGTATCATGGAATTGTTTAGATGTAAATATATGTTGTCTTGAACCACTTTTCATGGAATTGAACTATAACTATGTAAATATATGTTTTCGTTTGTATTGTAAAGTTTGATTGGGAGCATGAATGACAAAACTCCCTCTCCCATTGTGATATCTTTGATTTAGAGTATTGTGGGTTGTTTAAATGCACAAATTTTCTTAAAGTAAAAAAGAGGGTGAGTTTTTTTCTAATGATCATGAATTGATTATTGTTTATGATATGTTGGGAGGGTGTTTTTCATAACGTAAATGTTCATTGTGTCAAATTAATAATTTACGTGGGTTTTGTGTAATGCAAACATGATATGGCCACCTTATAATTGTACTATTGAGTGGAGAGTGTTTTGATGTAAACTCAAATGAAACACTATATCATGACTCCCTCTTACTTGAAGTTTAAAAACTTGGGTGGTCATTGACATGATGATAAGTGAAAAGGGCAATAGATATATTATGATGAATATAAATGATTTGCAAGTCGGGGTATGACAATACCCAGTGATAATGTGCCCATAAAAGAATAAGTGTTGAATGTTTCAAAAGTATGAAGCATGGTTTTAAAGAACAAAACATTGGGCTTAAGAGAGATAGCTGGTTACTCGACGAAGGCATTTGAGTGTAAGGGATCATTGCTAGAAATCGTGGTTTACCGATACGGGTATTATCTCAAAAACGGATAACTAGGACATCTTGTAAGGTTGATGCAACGGTATACCTATAAGGGGGTGTACCAACTTATGAAAACTCTAATTCTTGTGGAAAACTTGGATTGAGGGCTTAGCTGCCGAGTTAATGACGGATTCCATATAGCACATGGAATTACAGATTGTAGGGTGTACCGACTAGCTCAGAAGAAAAAATAAAGAGTGAGTCAAGGTTGTCAAAATTATTTCAAAGTTCACTAAAGTATGCCCATGTATTTTTACTTATATTATGTTCACTGTTATTTTGAAATGCTCTCACCTACATTGTTTAAGAACTTGCTATTTAGGGTTGTTTCACATACCAGTACATCTTATATTGACACCCTATATTTCAGGATCTAAGGCTCAGTCCCACGGTCCCGCTAAGCAGTAGATCATTGTCAGACATTTGGAGTTGATGAGCCTCCCTTATTTCAGAAGGCTTTGTTTCATGTGATGTTTTCATTTGGTTTTAGTTCATGGTCTGACTGGGGCCTTGTCCCGATTTCAGACATATGATTGTTTTTAGTTTAGTAAAGATTTTGCAGACTTGTGTTAGTCGGTTTTGGGTCTTTATGAACTTATGTATATATCGTTTAGTTGAAATGTATAAATCTCTCCTGAAATCTCAAAAAAGATAAAAAGTAAATATTTTTAGGTAAAGTTTCTCTTAAACCAAATGAATCAAAGAAAACAACCTTTAAATTAGGCAAAAGAGAAAGATTAGAGAAAAAGGTATTTGTAGAAAATTCCTGAGGCAAATTAGGAAATCAGTTGTAACCAGAAATATGAAGCTGTTTAGTATTATGTTAATAGTACATGAGTGTTAAGGCAGTGTTTGGTTCATTATTGCCAAAATCATTGTTGTCACTCCATCTATTCAAATCTCTGGGGAAGTTCAAAAGATTCTTGATTTTCACTATAGCTTCATAATGTAAAATTTCTAATAACTCATGTGATAAATTAAATAGAGGAAACACCATGAATATAAGGAAGCAACCATGAACTCTACACTTTATTTACAATTTTCATAGCAATTTAGTGTTGATTCTTTAAGAAAATAATGGGGTTGAAGAAGCTGCATGCATTTTTATAAAGATTACACTCACTATAAAATAGAGAAGTACATTTCTAGATAATTAATTTTGGACATTTATGAAATAAAACCTGCTTTGTAAGCACCTTATTGTGCAGTAAGATTAAGATATATTTTTCTTTGTATCTTTTCTAAGTTTTCGATTATACTTTATACTCTTACGTCCCACTGTTTAGTTACACTTATCATATTTTATATTTTATAGAGTTAAATTATATTAAATTTGACAAAAAACATTTTCAGTAATGATATCCAAGGTGTTATCTTGTGCACTTTATACCATGCTTCCCCAACTGCACAAATATTATTGCACAAATATTATGATATATGAATTTTTTAATTCTTCATGACACGTTTCTCTGTTGTTTTCTTTTTCCTTTGCACCTTTTCCTCGAAATGAGAAAGAAAACAATACACTTGAATTGTATTATTTAACTGCTTATTGCTTGCCAACATTCTTTCTCGTATTTCAGGTAACATAGTGTATTAATTCCTAATGAATCCTTCAAAACCTGACTGTTTCAATGTGCTATTTGTTATACAACTTGATACTACACTTATTATGAATGAAATTTTGGTAACAATTTGTCAGGTTGTACAAAGAAAAGTGTACTACAAACTTTTATAACATGTAAACTTTAATTCTTAGAGGAAGAAGTATATTAGATGCCTCCAATTTTGAAGTAAACTGAATGTAGTGTTCATTATTTTTAAAGATAACAAAAGAATTGAGTCCATGCAAGATGATGGTATTGAAGAAATAAGACCAGCAAAAAGATGCAGAATACAATGGTTCCTAAAGGCTCTATTTCAAGGGTATGAAATTGAAGGTAATGTAATACTAATTTATTAATTAAAGTTACTTGCATTCTATTTGTTCTAGATTTTTATTATTTATAAATAGTTCTAACATTTTACACCAACAAATTTAGGTGAAACTGACTACACACCATCAATATCGTGTATTTAAAAGTTGGAAAATATTTCTAAAATGCACAAATTGTCATGCTATGATATTTCAACATCAAACTCCAATATTTTACTGTGATAGTGGATTAATAAAACTTGCAAATACTGATGTTCCAATTCAATTATATGATTTATTCTTCTATAAATCAAAAGTAACAGAAGAATTTTACAGACACATTAGAGAATATAACAATATATATGGATTTACGCTTTTGGTGTTAAACTTGACAATAATCTGACATTTTCGTGAAAAGGAGGTTACATATTTTGAGCAAAGGGGAAAATATATCTTGATCTCTCCTCATTGCTAACTTATGATAATAATTCATGTTATCTTCAGGTGTACTTTTTGACACAGATAATGAATCATGAAATAGAATTTTGAAAGTCAAAGAAGCCAATTTATCCAAGGAAGTTGTCGCAATAATTAAATAAAAAAGTATTTCCTTATGCACAATTGTTTCACTAGCTAAAGGGTCATTCAAACTTTAAGTACTTAGAAATTCGAATCTTATACTGCTAATCAAACTTTAAGGATTTAGAATTTCAAATCTCTTACACTGCTAAACTAGATCAACACATCTATAATAAATCATTAATAAATAAAGTTGTTGCAATTTGGATAGACGTTAACAGCCCCAATGTACCATTTGATCAAGAAATTATTGTTCATGAACATTTAGGTAATATTTATAGAGTTAAACATTATTACGGTTGTTATGAACCACTCTAGTATGCTTTCTTTTTCAAAGTGGTGAACTAGGCCGGTACCAAGGAATACGAAAACAACATAAATCAAGTAAAGGTAAGTGTGGAATTGAAGTTGCAGTCCTCACCCAGAACATCTCTACCTTTGTGTCCATTGATGAGGTGTTTCACAACGAGGAGTAAGGTAAAGTTGTAAAATAAAATTACATATAACCTTAGAATTGTGTACTTACAACTCTTATATTAATATGTTTAAAAATATTTTGTAGGTGTACGGTGTGGAGCTAAAAGATATGTCTTTTGTAGAGAGTACTATTTCTATAAGCTGCAAATATGCAATAAAGAAAACACGATAATACTATGATGTGGATGATTATTTCAACAATTTGTTGTTGACATATACATCAAGCTGGAAACTACTCGACTTGAATATTTTAGGTTCGGGCAATCAAAATTTAGAAGGGAAATATTGTAAAGCATAGCTGATAGTATTATGGCTGGAGAAAGCAGAGGCTCGAAAGTTGATCAAAGAATAATACTTCCTGCATCATTTGTCAGAGGCCCCTGGTACATTCATCGTAGATATATACATGCAATTTCTTTGGTTTAATATTTTGAGAAATCAGATCTGTTTATCACAATGACATGTAATCCCGATTGGCTAGAGATCCAAGAAAATTTAATAGGAGGACAACTTGCTCAAGATAGACCTGACTTGGTGACTAGAGTTTTCAAATGAAAGTTACACTATTTAAAATATCAAATCTTCAAGAAAAAATATTTGGGCCTGTTGCAACATATGTTTATGTAATTGAATTTCGGAAAAGATATTTACCACATATTTACCTTTTGTTAATACTAGAACAAGGATATAAGATAACATCACCGAATGATTATGACAAGTTTATTTTTGTTGAGCTTCTTGATAAAGAAGAATTACTAGTTTTTCATGACTTGATTATCAAGCATATAATGTATGACCCTTGTGAAAAAAACATCCAACAAATTCATGCATGAGGGATGGTCAGTGCAAGAGTAACAATCCTTGGTAATTTAGTAATAAATCAATACAAGAAAAGGATGATTATCCTATTTACAAGAGGTGAAATGATGGAAAGAAAGAAAAGGTACGAGGCATGACAATGAAACATCAGTGAGTTGTTTCATATAATTCTTATTTATTGAGTAGATATTTTCATATCAATGGTGAGTTGTGTAGGGGTAAAAAATAAAGTATCTTTACAATTACATATGTAAAGGAGATGATAGGTGCGCTGTTTATATCGAATATGATGATACAGAAAAAGTTGTTGATGAAATTAGGAGTTTTCAAGCTATATGTTGGGTTACTGAGCCAAAAGATCTATAGAGAATTTATAAATTTGATCTCTGTGAAATGCAGCCTCCGATCATTAACCTTTAACTACATCTTTCAAATAAACAAATCAAAAAACTATTTATATTAGCAGTTAGGTTGATTTAAGCTTTATATGAAGCAACATGAAACATTTATATGCAATTTTCAGTGCAATTTCTCTCATGCAATAGTCCATTTTTATAAAATTAAAATACCCGCACTTTTCTGCTACTTATGCTGTTTTTTTAGATTCACTATTTAGGGATTGAAGCAAATTTGTCAATTCAACTACCTTCCTAAAGTTATCTGAATTCTATAACTTTACCCTTCTAATAAAATAGTCATAACATTCAGAGAATAACCTGTTTTAGCTATGAATTTATCATGAGAAGAAATTTATAAAATAATGTTGTACGAAATATTCTGCCAATCTTTTTAATATTGTTTGTTCACATTGTAGTGTGCTATTAGAGCAATCAAAATTTGAAAAATATTGTTGTGTGGGAATATGCCTCAAAAACCATGCTTACCGAATATTTTCACAAATGTTCAATGGACAACAAAGCGCATAAATACATATACAAGAAATTTCCAAAGTATTTTGTTTGAAACTCTTAGGGTAAAATTTGGATGCAATGAAAGATAAGATCAGTAATTGGTCAAATTGTTATTGGTAAGAAATTCAACACGACCACTCTTAATATTTATAAATGTTCAAATATCATTTATTTAGTCTCTTTTTTCAATTCAGATCTAACTCAGTAGAAGGCAAAAGATATTATTTGAGAATATTATTGAATCATATACGAGGACCGACTTTATTTCAATACTTGTTGACTATTAACAGAAGGATGTGTAACATATTATAAGAAGCTGCAAAAGAAAGAGGTTTACTCAAATCTGATAAAAATATTTTTGAATGCTTAATGAAGAGGTTGTCTTCAAAATGTCATCAACTCTAAGAAAT
Organism: Capsicum annuum; assembly: GCF_002878395.1. Lineage (NCBI taxonomy): Eukaryota > Viridiplantae > Streptophyta > Magnoliopsida > Solanales > Solanaceae > Capsicum > Capsicum annuum. The sequence continues at coordinate 132,230,961 of NC_061115.1, forward strand.
TTATTTGCAACAATTTTGGTTTATCCAACGGATGTTAGAAAGCTTTGAGATACATATTATGATGACATGTTAGAGGATTTTAAGAGAATACATGACAATTCTCTTATTGCTCAACTTCAATGCATATTAAAAAGCATAAACCATTTCTTAGAGAGTATGGGTAAGAGAATTGAAAAAATTGACATACATAGACTTGAATAGAGTATGGATGATGGAATTATAATATAATCCAGAGAAATAATGGAAGAGAATTCTATAATAGTTCCTTCAGAAAATTCGGATGCACAAACAAATATAAATACTGAACAAGAGCAAGTGTTCAATTATTGCAAAGGTTAAGATTTGGCCAATTGGGATTATTCTTTGTCGATAGACCCGGAGGGACCAGAAAAACATTTCTATATCATGTGTTACTTGTAAATATTAGATCAGGGGCATGATAACATTATCCATAACAAGAAGTGGTGTAGCAGTAGCTCTTTAATCAGGAGGTCGTATAGCTCATTCTAGATTTGTGATACCGTTTTAGACAACTTAAACAATAGTCACACATATGTCAAAGAAAAGTGGTGGGGCTAAATTGATTAAAAAATCCAAGATGATTATCTAGGATAAAGCGCGTATGGATAGTTATTGGACAATTGAAATTGTTGATAGGAGCTTCAGAGATATATTAGACATTGACAAAATCTTTGGTGGATTAGTAATGGTTTTCAGAGGTGATTTTCATCAGGTGCTACTAGTAATTCCAAAATCTACAAGGGATGAACTGATAAATACAAGTTTGGTAATGTCATACATGTGGAATCGAATGAAAAAGATTACTTTAGTAAGAAATATGAGGACAAGAAAAGATTCATCATTCAATTAATTCTTACTACTCATAGGTAACTGGAAGGAGCCTATAATAAGAGATGAGTTGGTACTACTTTCGAAACAATTGATTAGTGAAACTAAGAGTAATAGTACTAGTATAGATTCTTAACAGAAAATATTCCAAACGCCAGATAAAAATGCAGATTCTGCAAAATACATGACTGAACGTGCTATCCTAGCTAGCAGAAATAAATACATTGATCAGCTAAATGAAATGTTAATTTTCAAAATTTCTGGTGAAAGCAAAACATTTCTTAGTTTTGACTCTACAGAGGATAATACCAACAACTACTATCAGGAATATTACTTAAATATTCTAACACCAAATGGTCTGCCTCCACACAGGTATCTTCTTCCATATTTAGTAATATATGATTGTATTTTAAAATCAAATTTCTATCTAATAACAATAATTAGGTATATTTCAGTGCACGAACAACATAAGATAAAACTAAGGTACTGAAAAACTATTAGGAAAACTGAAGTGACATTTTTTTACCCGGCTACTGATTTGTTTTGTCAAGCTTGGATTAGACAATGGGTTCTCAAAGAGGCCCATCATAAATTTAACTCTCAATATCTGCTTCACTCCATTATCGATTCTGCTCACAGGAATAATATCGGCTTCCACTAGAGAAGTCAAAGTATCAATAAATTCTCTATAATTCTGAGAGACCATAATATGAAGCGTAGACAAAATAGTCATAATGAGTTAAAATTGCTTAACATATAAGGTAATACAAGTTGATCTAAATGTCTGTATACAAATTTATGAAGACTAACCATGTCAATTCCTACTATAATTCCAGATTGAAGTGAATAAGAATATTTATCATGAGGAGGGTCAGTAATACGATCAATCCCTTGCCAATCTGAAATAGCAAAGCCCTGAAATATAAAGACCATAAGATGTTGGTTATACTAAAATATATCCCAATTTGACTTAGCTGGAAAAATTTTACAATGAAGTAAATTGATAAATCTTACCCTGAACATGAGCTTGTTCTTCAAGAAGACAGTGACTAGGTCTCAATTGTCATGCATCTTTCTTTCGTTCCAGCTTGAGTAAGACACCATTATCGTTGAAACACCCTTTATGATCAATTCATAGTATGTAGGCATATGGATGCTAAATAAAATTTTTGAGCAGATTACAGTGATACCTTCATCAATGTCATTCATTATAACACCATCTCCTACAAAGTTCTTAGCTTAGTCCTTAATTATTAAAATTTTAACAAAGAACAACATCGACATTAATAGTCAAATAATCATAAGAATTTTCTAGCATAAATAACTTATGGTGAAGGAAATGATGAGGATCTAACGAGGAATAAAGATTCGTACTTTATACCAACATAAGAAACTCCCTTAGATTTAGTTAGAAAATCTCTATTCAGATTAGGAATGGTCTCGGTCATATTTTCATAATCTTATAATGTTCGCTATAAATTTCATAACAATGGCCCCGTCTTGGATTTCTGGATGGCTACTGTAAAATAATTTTCAAACATAACATATATATAAGAATGTAATGCCCCGAATCTAGTACACGGAATGCTACACGATGCTCATGACCCTGAAGGATCATAAGCTAACCCATGACTGATATCTGTACCTGTATACTGCATGATATACTGTATAAATGCGTAGAAATAAAGGTTGAAAGACCATAAGGTTAAAAAATGAGACATGATAGCTGATAAAACATAACATCTGGATGGGGTATGAAATACCCAAAACATATAAAATAAACTATCTGAACATACTGTAGTCTGAAAAGCCTCTAACTGACTGAACTATTTGAATAAGGAGTAGATGGGACATGTCCCCAACTAACTCCAACTAATAAATTAATCAATAAGATAATAAAGTAATGGTCATGTCCTCGAAGGATGAAGACTTACTGCTAACTCTAACTGCAGAGACTGGAATGCTACTGATGGTCTGGAGCTCGTGCTTCTAAACCTATGATATAAAATACCATAGCACAAATGTGTCAGTATGTTTGAATATACTGGTATGCATGTGAGGTAGGCTAAATGCAAAAGGGTTCACATACATGAAATATACTAACTGACTACATAACATAAACATGAGAATACATGCATGACTACCTAATAACTATAACTGAGTTCATGATAACATGATTGCTGAGTCTGAGTTTTGATAACACGAGATACTAATATCTATATAACTGAAATAACTGATACTGAGCGACTATATCTTACAATCTAGGTTATGATGGAACTAGCTGAGTTCCATACTATTCTGAGTTGACTGTATTCAACAGTCTTAAATTCTGTAGAACTATCTAATTTTATTACTGAGATTGAATAACTGTATTTGACAATCCTAGTTTTGTACTAAAACTGTGGAAAGTAGTCATCTAACTGACGTATCCCAAATAACTCAATATAGCTATGTTGGGGTCCAATTTGGAATCCTAATTGGTAGGGTCTCAATACCGCACCACTGGTAAGGAAAATCTGTGAGTCACCCTCATATAATAGGTAACTCTCGTGAGAATGGTGGGAACCCTAATATAACAAGTTAATCTACCTCATCTACCCTCATATAACAGGCTATGATGCTCAACCTACGCTGGCTATGTAGTTCTGAAATGCAAAGATTGCTTTTAAGAATCACACCCTTATATAAAGGTTGGTTCCCATCCTTAGGTTCGCTCAGTGCTAATTTCTACTCCCATATGGATAGACACTGAACACGATTAATTAAACTGAATGGAATGAGTTAACTAAATTTTTGAGGACTAACAGAATGCTACTGAGATCTGATAACTATTTGAGATTACTAAGTTTTTTTCCTGAGTTATGAGACTGACTGAATTCTATGGATCATGGCTTACTGAGAGTATTTTGAAAATATGACACTGATTCTGGGTACACAGCTAAATTTTTGGGTACAATTACCCCCAGGACTCGATGGGAAAAAACTGACAAAGCATGACTTTCTTGAATGCATGACCAACATCACAATCCATAATACAATAAGTTGGAGATTTCATGAAGTACAAGTTCTAAAGCACCACAATGGCTACACACATATCCATAATTCATTGACTAAGACATTTCATCAAACACTTGGCATGCATAAACTTGTACATGAATGGAGATTTCATATTATTATACTAGTATGACACTTTTCCTCACTTAGGCATTTAATCAAACATATGGGGAGCATGCTTTGATTATACAATCACCAACACATCTAATAATCATGAATACATCAATCAACGTGTAAATTTAAGGGTTTATAATGATTATTATGCAAATCACGACATCCTAGGGTCAATCATTGGAATATGTAATTTTGAACATAAATCAAAACCCCACAACATCATGAACATGAATTTTAATTCAATTTAAATCATGAACATTCATAAATACACAAATCTTGGATTTTGAAAAGAGATTCTTGAGTTTCATGGGTGAAAGGTACCCATGAATCAACACATGAAATACCTTGATTCTATGTTTCTTGAAGTCCTTGGACTTGAAGTACTTGAATCTCTTAGTTTTTTGAAGAAGGATTTGGGTCTTGTTTATTGGGGAATATCTTTGAGAGAAAACCCTAATTTGATATTGTAGATGGATAATGGAGTTATAGGCTATGGTCTGGTATAATTAGGGGTTAAAATGGGGGGGAAAAAGACCCAGATACCTTTTAAAAAATGGCTTAGAATTGGCTGAATGGGATCTGCGATGGCTTATGAGACGGTCCGTTGCTGGCTCGATGGATTTTGACCGTCGTACGTTGACCAAAAAAAAGACTCATTGACTTATAGTGACGGCTTAGGCAATGGCCCATCGCAAGTTCGACAGTCCGCCAACCTGTCCATCGCACCTTATCCAGAAGGTTGACTCACTGCCTTGGCTGCGACAGTCTAGGCAACGGTTCGTCGCTAGATCGACGGTCCATCAACTTGCCGTTGCACCTGGGCAATTTTGACAACTCTGAGTAAAACGTCCATAACTTTTTACTTCGATACCGAATTTGGATGAAATTGGTCTCGTTGGAAAGCTAATTCAATTTTCCTCATGATAAAAAGTAAAAATCTTAAAAATTCCACATGTACAAAAATGGATTCATATTTCAAAGTAAGTTTCTAACATTCTTGGGATGATTTCAAGCTAGGTAGAAGTATGGGGTATTATAAAGTACCATACGTACAAAGAGTAATCATATCAACTCACTATAATAAAGGAAGAAAAAGCATATAGAATTCATATAGCTCTAACTTTAATTGCAGTTGTAGCCCTAATACACTTCACAAGATCAATATCCCTACCATAATCAAATAGAAACTGATTAAAACATGCTAAAGGGCTGTTAATTTAGGAAGATAACTCTAAGAAAAATGATCATGGGATGCTAAAATTTTTGAATTACCTGATGAGTCCATAGCAATAACCTTGAGTTTATTCTAGTGTATATAATACTTGCCTGGTGACATTAAGACAAATATTGTTAGGAAAGATTGTAGCTCTATAGTCATTATTGTGACCATGAATTGCATAGATTCTATAATCATGAGGATTTTAATTCGGGTTAAGAGCAGACCCTTTTGACTCCCATCTACCATATTGATCCAAACCTCACCAGTAAATTTAGGTACAGGTACACTTCCTACCAGAAAAATAATGAAAATGAACTCCAAAATAGAAGCAGTACTAAATCTACAAAAATCCCCATTTCCCTCTTCATGGCCTAATTAGTACAAAAGTTTCACTCACTTTTAGTCTTGGGGCCAACTAAATCTATCAATATCTTTTTTTTCTTAAAAGCAAGACAACAATAAGTATCCAAATATAGACCTACATATATGTTATATTGCTCAGACTCCTAATTAATGCATGTTGGCTCCTTCAAAGATAGTATATCTTTGGAGGATCCTATACAGGTGCATTAATATTTTTGGAGAGTCTGAGAAACATATCCTACAGATGGGCATATGTATCCCATATAGTTAATATTTTTTTAGAAATAGTTGCTTATTTACTCCACAAACATAGTACTATGTATTGGATTTCAAACTTATGATTATAAAACTTCAATCATTATTGGATATCTTTGTTAAGTGAAATTGCTCATTAAAGTATCTTTTTCTTATATGCAGAGTGGAGTCAAAAAAAATATGCCTACTATGTTACTGAGAAATTTAGATGCTTCCAATGGCTTATGTAATGGCACGATAATAATATCCAGAGGTTTTGACAATAATGTAATATATGCAAAAATAGTGATGGGCAAAATGCGTGCAAGCATGTGTTTATTCCACGAATCCAGCTATCACCTCCCAAAAATGAAGGTTACCCTCATTAGATAATAATTTTCAGTACGACTGTGCTTTTCAATGATGATAAATAAGGCACAAGAACAAGCAATATCAACTGTTGGACTACACTCACTGCAACACATTTTTTCACATAGACAATTATATATTGCACTGTTAAACGGAATATCAGTGTCAACGACTAAAGTTTTGATTATGACGGAGCAATAAAAGATAAAAAAAAGTCACATACAACAAAAAGATCATCTACAAAGAGATATTAGGTGAGATACAATACATATGATTACCTAATACAAAAATAAATTACACTTCTAAGTATGTAATATCATACTAACTTCAAATATTCGTGTTTGCAGGTTCTAAAGATACACAATTACTTTAGATTCAACTATTGTCTAAGTAATTGTATTTTATTTACTTTCACATACATTTACATGGACTAATTATTTTATTATGATTTATTTACTTTTAGTTCTTGATGTATGTATTTTGGGCAGAAATATGTTTGTCATATGGCTTTAAGTAGGCATATAACCAATTCAGTAGACTCATCCTACAACTAAACAAAAAACATAAGAAACTTGGACCATGTAAAAGAAAAGAGAACGAAAACAAGAAAGGGAAAGTACATGTAATTTATCTAACTGCCACCATTCTCCTCCTTTCCCCTCAAGGCTAAAAGGAGAAGAAAGATATCAGGTGAAAAGTCCATCCTATTTATCTTTTTGAAATATAAGGTTGGATTTTCAAGGTTCATAAAATCACGTTTTTAATCAAACTCGCTTAGGAGTTTAAAGATTATGATCTGGTACTTCACAATCGACTTCAATCCAACATGTTTTATCCTTTTCACAACATGCTCTATCAAAGAAATGGTGAATGAAATAAGGTGTTGATTAAGATCTATAGTCTTTCCACTAATGAAAATCAAACTTTCAAATTTTTTAATTAGATACAACCATTTTAACACAGCTTAGACAATAAAATGAAATATTCTACAAATAGGATGGCATGCTTTTAAGATAGAATCTATGAATGATATCTCATTAATGAATAGAGAGTAAACTGATAAATAAACTTGATGTTTAACTGGTTTTGAAGGATCATACTAATAGGGATTATCCATAATCACATCATCAGGGATAGATGATCCACGGTTAATCTGGTCAAGGGACAAAATGATTTCATCATCAGTCCAGGACAAACTTATAAAACCTGGAGGTGGAGCCGACAAAGCCAAGGGATGCATGACAGACGATTAAATTGATCAAATCTGAAAAGGCTAGTGTTTTAATATAATGCTCTATATTAAATCAAAGACAGAGAGTAATGAGTCAAAGGCACAAACAATGATAGATACCAGTATACCACTAACATGACTTAAATTCTGCAACAACTTTCTATATGATGACAAATATAAAGAACAAGAAAAATCTAGAAGGTCATTCAATAGATTTATCATATTCAGCTTTTAATTACCTTATATTTATTTTTTATTTTAAAAATAATCTCGACGGACATCTCAAATTTGCTTCATTGACTAAAATAGACTACTGTTAATTAAGAGTAACTGTAAATACAGAAGAGCTGAGAAATAGTGTCAATGAAGAGAAAAGCAAACAAGTTGATCAATTCTTGATCATGTAAACATGTTCAGAGGTGCTATTACGTAAAGGAAATGAACCAAAAACTCATTTTCATTTCAATCATCCCACTCAATTAACGCATCAGATATATCAGAAAGTGTTTGAACAAAATTATAACTATTTATGGAAAGATTGATAGGCATGGAAATTTCACTAATTAAGAAATAAGTCTGTCCATTTTTAGAGGTAACTCTCATCAGCTTTATAATCTAAGATAGATTACTGTATAAGTTAAGGGTAACAGAAAATACAGGTAGCCAAGAAAAAGTGTCAATAAAGACACAAGAAACAAAACAAGTTATCAGTTCTTGATCATAAAAGATGTTCATAGGTTCCATATAAAGGAAATGAACCAAAAGTTCAAAGTCATTTAAATCAGTCCACCTAATACCAGATATATGAAAAATATTTTTTAAAAAATGGTCAGCTCAGTACACTAAAGCTCCTGCTATGTGGGGGTTTGGATATAGAAATTTCATCAATTAACTCTTTATGGAAGTATTTGATAATGGGAAGTATGAAAATATTTTATTCAAGAGGAATTTTAAAATTTTTATTCCTATTTTTTGTAGGCAAAAGTTGAATATAGGGGCATATTTGAAATATTAAATTTGACAATTTAGTACGGTAGCTGACGAAGTGGAAACTTTTATAAGACTCCATACATCATTTACAACATAAACTGGGAACTCAAAATTCTAAAAAAATTAACATAAACTAAAAATGAAAAATTTAGAAAGAGGAAATGGAGAAAAGATGAAATATTTGATCCCAGAAAATTACTAAGTTGATAATTACCTGATTTTTGAATTGAAACAAATCAAGAATCATCTGTACATTTGATTTCTATTTGAGTTTCGAATAAGAAACTTCTATAGCATTATTTAGAACCCACTAAATGTATTTTTAGTTGGATAAAAGTCCATGCATTTAATTAATACTAGTGTTTTTATTATTGGTTGAACCAGCCTCGCCCTGAATTTCTGCAAAATACAGTTTTCACAGCTCGAACTGATCACCTCCTAGTCACATGACATCAACTTTACCAGTTGGATAAAATTCCATGAGTTTAATTAATACTGGTGTTTTAATTGTTAGTTAAACCAGCCTGGCCCTGAATTTCTGTAAAAGGCGATTTCCATAGCTTGAACCGGTGACTTCCTGGTCATTTGACATCAACTTTACCAGTTATGAAAAATATTTCCTTAAGGTATATTAGAACTCATTTGAAGAAAATTATAATTTAATGATGATAACTTTTTATGGAAAGATTTATAGGTTGTAGATTTCACTAATTAATAAATCAGCCTGCTCATTTTCAGAAGTAACTTTCTCAACCTCAAATGATAACAAACACTGCACCCAACACTAGCCCATTGACTAAGTGTTGACTTGAAAAAGACCTTCAATATCCTTCAATATCTCCTCTTGGATATTATATACATCATACTACGATATTTTTTTTGTTATTATTGTCATACACACATGATTAGAAACCATCAAAACAACAGGTTGATTTCTTACATTGTCAGCTGAAAAAACCATACTGTAGTGACCCTTCAGGTTATTTTCCATACTTCTGCTTATTTTTTCTATTAGAGCTTTTCTATAGCTGCCTCAAGTCATTTATAGCTTACTCAAATTGACAGTTCAATTATTGGGTGGTTCATTTGTTTTTTAGAGTCAATTCTCTATTTTGAAGTATTTGCTGGTTCCAAATGGCCACCGAGCAAAAATTTTAGTAAAACGAGCTCGAATGCAAATTATGAATGCACCAGAAGCTCTAAAATATTGATTTTGGGATAAGTGGACATTTCATTTAGATCCCAAGACACCCAGGCTCATTTCAACCTATTGGCCAAAAAGTTAAGAAAATAAAATATAGGTGTGGGGCCTACATTAGGTTGAAACAACCTCAGATGAAAAATCCAATAACGCTATTGAGTCCAGAACATCGATTTGATATGGTTAAATAGTTCGTTTGTGTACATGGAATTTTGAATGAATCTCGAGGTCTTAGCAGAGACTTGGAAGATTTTCTAAGTTTTATCTGTCATCTGGTGCAGCTGCTATCGCAAGTCAAGGGTCACAATCATGATACCCTTGGCAGAAGAATTAGTGCGTTCGCAGGAAAAGGTGTGATCGCAACACCTTATGTAATTATCAAATGCTATTATTGTAGGTCTGGGTCCATGATAGCGGGACCCGAGTACCTGATATGGATATAAATAGACCCTTATTTCATGAATTCAACCATTTATTACACATTTCTTGAGAGCTTAAATCCTAAATAGTGAGATAGAGTGGGATTAAAGGTTGTTGGTGATTGAGAAGCTTGATTAACACTTATTTTTGTAATTATATTTTGGATTTTAGGTAATATATATCTAAATTCATGGTAGATTTTTCCATTTTCTTACTCAAAATCCTAAAACCTTGAGGGCTTGATTTCAGCCACAATTTATGTAACACCCTGCATTTTTGAATTAGAATTTGAACTGTCATTCCTATATGTATAAACTCTAATCCCATGATTTGTTTATGAATATAGGTGAAATGATTATTAGCATAGTATTAAGAGTGCTTTTGAGGTGAAAAATGTTCATAGGAAACACTTAGAACTAAGTTGAGTTAAGAGCTTTTGATTTGGCAAAATTTAGATATTTGATTCTACAAGGGTCAACTTTAAACATGTATAAATTCTGGAATATATGAAATTTTGGAGTTCAAGACCCACCAAACTATAGATAAATGAATCCTCTTTCCAACACATTTGATTTTACCTTAATTTGATACCCCAGAGAAAAGTTATGAGCATTTTCGTAAGGAACTAGTGAAGTTCCATGATTTCAATATGGCACAGATCTTGTGCTCTATGATTTTCAATGTGGCATGGACCTTGTTCAGAAGCACTAAAACACACGTTTCTCTTCAGTTTTTTGAGGCTAGTCAAGTCATTTAAGTCTTAGACTATCCTATGACTGATATAAACGTGATTTTATCATTTCATAACCCCAAAACACACCAATTACATAATCCCTCTTCTCCCAAATCCTCAAGAACACCAAATACGGGTTCTTAAAAAATCAACTTTCAAGGATCCAAATTCATGCTTTCCTTCAATAAGTCAAGAAATTCAGGTATGTGGGTATTCAATGAGCATATTCAATGAGGATCTCCTTTTATACTTATTCCCAAAATTACAATTTCTATTAATGAATTTTATGAATTCCATAAACTAAGGTTCCATGAAAATCATAAATTTCATGATCTCTCCATGTAATTTTTGAATTCTACCATGAAATAGTATTCCCTCATAATTTCAAGTATTCTTACATGCTTTAATTATGATAATTCTTACATTGATGAAATCGTTGGATTCTTGAGTTTAAGTCATGATATTTTTTATCATTTAATTATGTTAAAATTATCGTATTTAAATTATATTTTTCAATGCTGGTGGGTTATGAACACCCGATATCTAGATGATCATGCAAGCTATAGTTTTCAAGATTTCAAGTTATTCACACAATGTTTGTACCATGAAATTTATAACATCTTATAATGAGCACTCACTAATATTACATCATGCTAAACACATCAGTTTACATGTTTATGATTACTTCAGATTATGCATGCACTATTATTTTTCAGAATTTTATAGTTGAGCATATTAATTATCAGTGCATGTACTAATTTATGATTCCATGTCAGTTCAGTTGGGAGTAATACTTAGCATCGAGCTAACCTAGGGATGAAGGTTTGCCCGCCAGTATAGGACTGAGACCTTTAGTAGTAGTATCTAAGTTCCAGAACTACGTAGCCGGTGCATGTTATGAGAGGTCTTCCTTCCAACTTAAGATTGATACTTTCCTAGAGGCACCTATCATTTTAGTGTGACACCCCATCCTTTGGAACATCAGCTTTATGGATCCACACCGTCAGTGTCAGTACCCGTGGCAAGGTAATGACACCATTTCAATTGGGGTTATAGGTTGGATCCCGATTAGCTCAAATTGGGACATATCAGTTAAATGTTAGCTCCTAAAGTCTTAGTTTAGTTTTTAGATCAGCTCATGTTTGCATGTCCAAGTGTTCAGTTTCTCGATTATTGATAACACTCAACTTATCCCATATTTCAAAAGTGAGGCAGTCGTTGTCAAATAACCCAACTAGAGTTGGGGTCAAATCCACAAGGAGCAAATTATAGGCTTCAAATCTTATGGGTGACCTAGTTGCTACAAGTTTACTTAAAATGATAATAAACAAGTCTTATAAAATAAAATGGGGGAATGTTGATATGGAGATGGTTTGTCAACTAACAAATCATGGATATAATACTTTTGATTTTAAGATTAAGAATAGAGAGGGTCTTGGGATCATGCCTACCTAAAGGTAAAGTATGTGAGTTAATATTGGTATAGCATGAGTTTTAGTTGTTGATCAAATGATAGGTAAGGTAGAAATTCATTGTAGTCAATCTTTTAATAAAACTACAACGATTTCACCCATTGTCTCTTTTGAGCACCTAACAAGTGTGCAATTCATAATCACCCAAAACCTCAATCAAACATCCCTATTTCTAGGATGATGTTCTTGACATGGCTTATACTCCAATCACAGTTATTTCTAAGATTGCAAAAGGTAGTAAACCATAGACTAAATTGTCCACCATTACTTTTTCCCCCTATAACCCTCTTTCAAGGATGTTATGGGTTACCTCAAGTTTACCTTAGTCCCTCTTTCAAGGATGACAAAGGATTTCTAGAGTTTAGGGTTTTCACCCATCAAACCTATTTGGATATTTGAGGTTTTCACCCATCAAATTCCAACTAATAAGCTCAAGCAATGGTGGAATCCAAACTCAACAACTAAAAATCATGCAAACACAACAATACCCATACAAAATTACACTCTAGTTCAACATAATCACAAGACTAAATTACTTATCTACTCATGAAGTAAGTAAAGAGAAATATACCATGGGAATATCCCAAAACATCCATTCTTCACAAAATCACTAAGAAATTAAGCCTCCAAGAGTAGATACACACTTGCCTAATTAGGGTTTCTTCTTCTTAAATCAAAATTAGTTATAAGGTCAGTAATGCCCAAAGAAGAAAGGGTTTTTGCATAAATATGGCTTGGGATTCATCTAAGTGCATTTATAGATCTACCCCTAGGCATATTTACATTGAGCTGTGATTGCACAAGACTATCTGCGACTGTGTCCATGCTACCGTGATTGTGTGCTGCAACCGTATTGCTCTGACCGCTACCTTCGATTGAGAACCACGATCACGGTAACTGAGGCTGATGTAGTCCAGGTCTTCAACTATACTCTTCTTTCCTCCCTTTTTATCATTTTTAGCTCCAATCCACATCTTTTGATCTCCTAACTCTATGCCTGCAAAGAGTGGATACTAGTGCATTTTATCAATAATATGTCTTATTCATTCATTCAAAACAAGGTAACATGCACAAATATTTGGTGAGAATGAGTGGAAAAATCATTACTTATCAATACCCCCAACTTAAGAACTTGATTGTTCTTAAGCAACACCATTCCTTATTATGAGACAAATTCATATGTATGCCCTCATGCTATCCCTCAATGATCATGAGGACTTGAACTTGATTTCTACCACCAAAATCTTTTCACATATGGGCAAATAGGCTTTTAACGACTCTTCTCATTATAAAATGATATAGTGAAGGATGCAATAGACTTCAAGGAGCAACCATGTAACAACTACTAATACTCTAGAAATGATGCACATGTTGACTATAATCGTACTATACCTCTGTTTATCTCATTGTAAAGAAGATGACGAAATCACCCACCTCAACTAGTTCATATGCCTCTTCATGAGAAAGGAAAAATTTACACACCTAGTTACCAAGCTTGCAACAAGGAAATTCAAGTGCAAGCACTCACTCTTTCTAAAAATTCTTAATGTTAACCAGTACCATACCATAGGCTTTCCCCTATTTTCAATCACCATACTTGGTTGGGAATCGTAAATGGCCTTTTTAAGCTTGTAATATAGGTTTAAGGTTGGGGAAAGATATCATTTAGGAATAACATGGAGACACCCTTCCTTGAACATTCACATCACACTTTTTCAATTCTCCTTTTTGGCTAAGGGCTACTCTTCTTCAATTTCCTTTTTTTCTTCTATCTATTTATAGCTTCCTTTGTGAACCACTTTTCTTTAATTTCTTTTTCTTGAAACTTATGCACACTTCATTCCTTTGATGGACTCATTCATTTTCTATTTATTTATTTTCACGGTTCAAGCTCATAAGGAATTTCACTAACAACTTTGTGGCCTTACACTTTCTTCCAACAACCTTTACCACCCCAACTTAGGATTTTAGCCTCAAATTGCATTTTTAAGTTCAAAGAGGGTTTGGTTCAAAAGAGAGATAAAAAGGATAGGTCACAGGTTGTAATGAGTTTGCCAAAGAAAGGTCCAAAGGCTCAAAATAGGTACTAAGTTTAATTATTCATTGGTAGGCTTTTTAGGCTAGAGTGGGATTCCAAAATCACAAGATGGCCTATGATCATTTTACCAACCAAGCAAAATCAAAACTTAGCTTTGAAAGACTAATGGGGAAAGTTTTATATGGTACAAGTACACATGACATGAAGATAATTAACCTCACACACAAGTCATGTAAATGTTGTCTACCCGTTTAAGACAAAGATAGAGTATTCACTATTTTTCCAAAGTTAACTTTTGGAGTCATAGAAAGAGAAAAATTTCGTCACAAAGTTGCTCACATCCATGCCTTCGAATTTTGCAAAATTTTCAAATAGAGGGGGTTGTTTTCTTTTGTACACACTACACATAATTTGCTAATCATGGAAACCACCCAAGCTATTATCTCACATTGAAATCATAGTACGGGCGACCCACCATATAGTTACTCAGACTTTACCAATGGATTTTAGTGCAATCCCAGATTATTAATGCTACAGGTACTCAGACTTTCCCTGAACCTATAGTTAGAAACCCAAAAAGAATAGAAAGGCTCGTCTATTAAAAGTTAAACTAAAATAGCAAACTAAGAACAAAGTAACCAATCCATGCAAATGTGGACACCATCAGGGTGCCTGAATATTACAACCCAAATAAAAATAAAGATAAGAATTATCCAAAAGAGTAGAAAAGTATGCAGAAATATCAATAATACAAGCCTAAATTAAATGAATAAGAACAAGGAGACACCCTCAACTGAAAAGGTAGCAGTGTCCCCACTACATAAATAATCAAGGGTAAAAGAGATAAGGGTGCTCCTTAAAACTGCATCAAGCTCTGCAATCACTGTCGAACTCTACATCATCACCATCTTCCTCTAGATCGAACCACTCAGCTGGGGCCTCATCGTCACTGTCCACCCAATAAGAACGAAGTCTATCTCGGGGACTTAGGACCTTCTTTAGGCTCTTCACGTCCTTTTATATCCTAATAAAGAATTTATCCCTCCTTTTCTCCCTTGTAACTATTTTTTCATATGCGATCTGGAGGTTTCGATATGACTCCACCAATGAGTAGTAGGCCTTTTCAAGATTATCAATGATAGCTTCTTGCTTCTTTGAGTCCTCCTTGTACTTCTTATAATAGGTATATGACACATAAGAATGATGAATGGTGGAAGGCTCTCCCAGTCCTTGGGGAAAACTAGACACAAGCTCTTTGATGGTTGAAATAATTATTCCAATTTCCTCAAGTGGTCCCGTGGTGGTTGGCGGATAAGACTCCGGCTTACTGCATGCCGACTTTTCCAAGTTGATCTTTCTTTTCTTGGTTTTGTCGGGTGTTCCCTCACCTTTAATCCTCAATGGGTAAATAGGGGAATCAGGGCACACCCATATATCACTAGCATACTCTTTCACCCTCTTTGCAAAGCTCTGTAATCAAGGAGGGGAAGAATAGATGCGTACTGCCTTGGTTCTTGAAATAATCTATTTTATTAACCACAAGTTGACCAACATCTAGAGGGATTCCGTCTAGAATACACACAACCATCATAACACATAATTTGAGGACTGCTATCATGTGGGTGCAAGGTGAAACTCAGCTTCAGATAATGTTCAACCATATTTGAGCCTCGAAAGTGAAGTCGTTTATGGAAATATTTCTTTTAGTCTTAGTCCAAGAGACTTTATTTTAGGTGTATAGTCATTGTGCCAACCAACTCCTCGATTTACAACCCTTTCTTTTGAATTCACATATGTTAGCATGCTTGAGCCTATAAACATTATTGATTTGTTTAGCCTCAACTTTTATCGGTTTTCCCTGAATCTTGACAGTCACATTGAGTGGGTTTGAAAAAGAGACTTCATTGATGTTTTCATAAAATTCATGTACCTATTACTCATTTTCAATGCATGGATCCGAGGTGAATCACCACCACCCTATGGCTTCAAGTTTGTCATGAAGTGCCAATAGTTTCTCTGACATATTTTCCAAGAAAATTTCTCTCTCCAGGAGCAACTTTATCCTCAGAAGATAACTGTAGTAATGAGTGTGGAACTTGGGTTCTATAAATTAAATGTGATCATACTTATCCATGAGGTTATCCTGAAAGCACTAAGCACACATTATATCTTTTGATGATATTTTAATCATGCAAACCGTGTTATATTGATTACTAGAGTTCATTGGACTAGGTTCTTGGTGTTGATTGACTAAAATTTAGAAGTACAGGATTTTTGGCATGGCAGGAAACTGTCCTCAGTTATCGTGATCGCGAGTTAGGACTGCATTCATGTTTTCGCAATTGTGGTCTATGACTGTGGTCGCGATACCTAAGGACGGTTCCATTGTTAGCTCTGCATGTTTAGATTTCTTCTAATTTTAGGCTACTAGCATGTTCTACAATATGGGTGCACATGAAGATTATTTGAACAATGCTAGCAGATGGGTGGATGTGCCTTTTAGAAAACAAATATCATTAGCGAAAGTTTATTTGGGCAAATTATTAAACACTTGGTGTGCACATCTTATTTGTCTACATTTTCCAAACATACTTGGTTACTCAAGATTTCCAACTTGTATGCACACCTTGTTCAAGAAGCCAACATCTCACCAATATTAGGTAAGACAACATGGAAAGAATCACAATCAAAACTTTAGGCCCTCTCTTAATTATGCATTCTAGGGCCTATTCTCATAAATAATAGCACAGATTCATGACACTTACTGGAGTTGTGACACAGAAGGGATGTAAGGATGCTATTTGAGAGCTCACAAACATGGCAAAAAATTAGCCTAAATTATAGAGAACAATCTTGAAAGGGAGTGTGAGGGAAATTAGGGGTTAAATGACTGAAGTTGTCATGATTGAGGTCAAGAGACCGCGATCACAGAAACCTGCATGACCGCGATAGCGCTTGGAAACCACGATTGCGGTAACTGAGAGCAATTCTGCTCCCCTATTTTCCCCTGTTAAGAATTTTACTCAATTTTGACACATTTCTCCCCTTTTTAAGATATCCAATGCACTCCATAGTGCCACAAATGCATCGGTTATTCATATGTAAAAGATAACTTCTACCCTACAAAAATATAACAAAAAGGATACGAGTCACTCTCATGGAATTTGTGGGTTGCCTCCCACCTAGCGCCTTAGTTATCATCATGGCACGACATCTTCCTTCCTTCATTCTCAAGGTAGGTCTTCGAACTCCTCCTCATTCATCTTCTCATTTTAAAAATCCACATGGATACTACTTGTAACTCTGTGGTTTTCTTCTTTGACTTGAAAATTTTGAAAGAGACCTCATCCTTTTGCACTCTTAATTTCATCTCCCCCAGCTCTAGATTGACAATGGCTCTCCCAGCAACTATGAAAGAACAACAAGAATTATAGGCACCTCTTGGTCCATTTCATAATCCAATACCATGAAATCTTCCGGGAGAATGAACTTGTCCACTTTCACAAGGACATCAACAATATACCCACCGGCCTCTTTATAGACCGATCCACCATAAAGAGTAGCATAGAGGTTGGCATCAAGGTATCCAAACCAAGTTTCTTGTCTATGACAAAAGTCATTAAGTTGATGCTCACACCAAGGTCACATAGAGCTTTTGCAAATTCATGCATCCCAATTGTGTAAGGAAAGTGAATGCCCCGGGGTCATCTTTCTTTTTCGCAACCTTGCTATCCATGATAGTGCTACACCCATGAGTGACCTTAATAGTATCACTTCAACAAGTTTCTTCTTAGACATCAACTTTTCATAAACTTAGTGTATCCTAAAATCTCTTGGATAGCTTCAAGTAACGAGATATTTATCAATAGGTTGCTAAGTTTTGCCATGAAATTCCTCAATTTGTCATTTTCCTCTTTTTTATGCAATCATTGAGGAAATGGGGGAGGAACTTGGATGGTTGGTCTTGCTTCATCTTGTGGATTTTCAACTTCAACCACTTCTTCATCATTTGGTTCTCTTCCTTGAGAATGCACCTCCTTGGTCTTATCTTTGGGATTTTTGCTCAAGTTTCTTCTAACGGGTTCATCAAGTATTTTCCCACTTCTTGTAACAATTTCTAGGACTTGCATATCATTATTTGGGTTAGCAATTGTGTCATTTGGAAGTCCACCTCTAGGCCTCACATTTAATTATGTGGAGATTTGCTCGACTTGGCTCTCCAATTGCTTGATAGAGGCGGAGTGAGACACCACTGTTTGAAAGAGTTGAGAAAAATTGCCCTTCAATTTGCAGACCATTTTGTCCATACCTTCCACTCTACTCAAGATCCTTGCCAACACATCCTCGATCTTGAACTTTTTGGGGTCGATGATATTTGACTCTTTGGCTTTGGCTCGATCATGAGAAGGAACATAAAGGTCATAGTCACATTTCCAATCTCTCTAATCTCTATCTCTCTCATGGTCCATCCAACCTTGATTCCCACCTTTCCTTTGATAGGTGAGTTGGGACCCCCTGAGTAGTTAGCCAAATAGTGGATTTACTTATCCAACTTCTTTGCCTCTTCATCATCTTCATAGGATTTTGATGATACGATGTTGACCGCTTTCGCGGGTACACCTATAACATGCTTTGTCAAGAGTTTGAGATAGGTCATCATTTTCACTATGTTCTTCTCCTTTTGTTCATTCCTCTTTCTTTTGTTCATTATCGACCATGAAAGTGGTAGAAGGAATCTTGGGAGCTTTGGTTTCTCGGGTGTGCCAACCCAAATTTTGCTTAGACACTTCTTCAATCAATGGAAAGGCCGCGTGGTGGTGCAACTTCACTAGGGAACCACCCACCACATTATCTACTACTATTTTGTTTAACGGATTAAGGGCACGGTAGAAGATCTCTAGAAGTATTTTCTCCGGGACTTCATGATTTGGGCATTGAGAAAGCTTACCGTTAAACCTCTCCTAACCTTTAAACAATAGTTCTCCATTCATTTGCCAAAAATTTACAATCTCATCCTGCTTTTGAAGTATTTTTGATGGCGGGAAATATATATCAAGAAACACCCTAGTTAGCTCATCCCAAGATTTAATTGAGCCAGGTGGAAGTGAGCGGAGCCATGAAATTGCCTCGCCCGTTAATGAGAACGGGAAAAGGCGAAGCCGAATGGACTCTTAAGTAATGTACTCTATATTGAATGGTGTAAAAAATTCCACAAAATTCTTCAAATGGATATTTGGGTCCTTAAAGGCTTGACCTCCATATAATACTTTCATTTCTAACGTGTGAAACATGACGCTAATCACATGGAAGAATCCATTCCTATTAGTTTGTGGTAAGCAGATCACGCTTTTCCCCCACTTTATTTAGTGGGCCCTCATCATCTAGAGGAGAATCAAAGGGGCTCATGTTTCTTACGCTATCACTCATTGTTCCATGAGCACTCTGATCACCTAGAACAAGGATTAAAAATAACAAATAAAGTAAATAATATCACTCCGGGTATTCCCAAGTAAGAATCACACCGTACAAGTAAAATCTATATTTCACTCCCTCACAACGACGCTATTTTGATAACGATCAACTCACTCGCATATTTCAATGGTGAGGCGGTAGTTGTCAAGCAACCCAACTAGAGTTGGGATAGAATCCACAAGGAGAAAATTATAGGCTTCAAATCTTATAGGTGTCCTATTCACTACAAGTTTACCCAGAATGATAATAAACAAGACATGTAAAATAAAATGGGGGAATGTTGATTTGGATATGGTTTGTCAACTAATAAAGCATTTATATAACACTTTTGATTTTAAGATTACAAAAAGAGAGGGTCTTGGCATCATGCCTACCTAAAGGTAAACTGTGTGAGTTAATATCAGTTTAGCATGACTTTTAGTTGTTGATCAAAGGATAGGTTAGGTAAAAATTCATTGTAGTCAATCTTTCAATAAAACTACAATGATTTTTCGAGCACCTAACAAGTGTGCAATTTGTAATCACCCAAAACCTCAATCAAACATCCCTATTTCCAGGATGATGTTCTTGACATGACTTACGACACTTATTTCTATAATTACAAAAGGTAGTAAAGCATAGACTTAATTATCCATCATTACCTTGTCCCCATATAACCCTCTTTCAAGGATGCTATGGGTTACCTCAGGTTCACCTTAGTTCATCTGTCAAGGATGACAAAGGATTTCTAGAGTTTGGGGTTTTCACCCATCAAACCCATTTGGAGATTTGGGGTTTTCACCCATCAAATTCTAAATAATAAGCTCAAGCAATGGTGGAATCTAAACTCAACAACTAAAAATCATGCAAACACAACAACATCCACACACAATTATACTTTAGTTCAACATAATCCCAATACTAAATTACTTAGCCACTCAGGAAGAAAGTAAAGAGAAATATACCACGGGGATTTCCCAAAACATCCATTCTTCACAAAATCACTAAGAAATTAAGCCTCCAAAAGTAGTTACACACTTTCCCAATTAGGGTTTCTTATTTTTAAATCAAAATTAGTTATGGGGTAAGTAATGCACAAAGAAGAAAATGTTTTTGCTTAAATATGGCTTGGGATACGTCTAAGTGTATTTATAAATCTGCCCCTGGGAATATTCCTGCTGAGCCGTGATCACGCAAGACTGTCTATAACCATATCCATACAACCGTAGTTGTGTGTTGGGACTATGTTTCTTTGACCGTTTTGACTGACCAAAATCGCGTTTCGAGGACCATAGTCGCGGTAACGGAGGCTGATGTAGTCTAGGTCTTCAACTTTACTCTTCTTTGCTCCCTTTTTATCATTTTCATCTCCAATCCATATCTTTTGATATCCTCAACTCTATTCCTGCAAAGAGTGGATATTAGTATATTTTATCACCAATATGTCTCATTCATTCATTCAAAATAAGGTAATGTTCACAAATGTTTGGTAAGAATGAGTGAAAAAATCACCACTCATCAGTTATTCAGTTACCGAGTTTTACCTATTATTTTAGCACATGCTTTACTTGGTCTTGCATTTGTTTTATATATTTATACATTCCTACTCAGTATTCACACATGAGCCTCAACACGATTTTACATTCTATTCAGCTTTAACTTGAGATTTTCATATAGTATTCATGATTCTACCACTTTCCAGCTTACAATAATGTTTCCAGCTCCTTATTTAGAAATTTCACTAAGTCTTTAAACTTTTACATATAACCATAATTTAAATGCATATTTCAGCAAATTACTTATGTCCTCAGTTTTTAAAGCAAACATTAAGTATTCTTATGATTTAGCGCATGCCTCACATACTCAGTACATTCCAAAGTACTGACCACATATATGTATTTGTGGCTACATTCTATCAAAATGTAGGTACCAAATGTATCCCTCACACACCATGGTTAGACAGTTTATAGGATTCAGCCAGGTTATGAGTTCTCTTATTTCGAGGACTCAAGTTAGTTGCAGTTCTTGTATTTTATTTTCATTATTCTTATGTATTGATTTGGGATAGTGTGAGGCATATCCCAGCTACCTATAGTAAGTACAGTAGGGGCTTCATATATGGTCAGTCAGAGTTAGTATTTGTAATTTAAGTTCCTTTTTCTCTCAAATTTTAGTGTTGTAAACTTTGATCAGTTTTGTATTAAAACAACTTATGTCATGATGATTATGTTTCCATTCAGTTTTTAGCATTTATATATATTAAATCAGTTCCAAAAGCATCATGGCAATACATAGGTTAGCTTGGGATCACTTGTTATTCTAAGTACCATGTTACGACTAGGGGCAGTTTTGGGTCGTGATAAACTAGGTATCAGAGCACAAAGTTCAAGTGATGACATGACCTAAAGTAGGGCCTTGTCGTAATGAGCAATCCCAAGTTCAATTAGGACTGAGAACTACCCCTGTTACCCAACTCAACCACCAAACACATACCTTGAGTAGGTTGAATTCCAAACATATAATAAGATAGCGTATTTAACCATGTGGTAACTTTGGGATAAGTCCACATACGAGACCAACCCAACCAAGTCTAACAACACAATATCCAAACCAAAGCTATTAAACCAAAACCAAACTATAATAATCCAACGTATGTATATATATATATACATATATATATATATATATATATATGAAATAAACAATCCATACCATACCCAAGTCTACAGTTGTCCATACAAAGCCTTTAAACCTGACCAAAGAGTACTTGGTTGGGACATGCCCCTGACATAACCATAAATTGAGTCTGTGAAAGACAAAAATACATAAATTAATACATGACATGAAATAAATGCCTTTAGAACTATGGAAGCTCACCACTTCAATCCAACAGCTAATCCTAAAGTCTGATAGCTAAGAAGGAGGAGTGGAATAGCCGATTCCTGCATCACATGGGGATATAGCCGCCCGAAGATAGGTTAGCGGGTGAACTCTAGTACGTACTTAAGATAAGGATAAATAATGCCATTTAGTAAAACTATTTATATGCACAAAAAACGAACATATATATATATATATAACCATGCCATGAAAGGGAACTAGATTTAGCATACCATTAAAACCTTTACCTGGGCTGTATAGCTCTATCTTCCTAAATCACCCTCAGGCTATATGGGTTCAGCTTCCCTTATTAAAAGGGCCCCATTGTGTGAAGCTACAAGAATAGGGAAGAAAACCTGGGATGACTAGTACATCCCCCAAAATATAAAGTGTGACATCATCCACATGGTCAATAGGACTAAAATCTTACATCGACAAATATGAGTTTCCAGTTTTGGTCCCCCAGGACCCCCATCTTCCACGGCTTTGCAACACACCCTGCCATTATTTCCTAATTAAAAACCATTACCAACCAACCAAACCATTATCCATTTATGAACCAAGGCCATTAGTAGCAGTATTATTATACCGACTATAACTTGAAAGTATTGTCCACAGCCAACCATTTAGAGTTTAATGGATTCCCATGTACACTTTAATTCACCATATTAAACCACTTGGTTGATTTTTATGTACCACACAAGTATGATTATTTATACCATAACCATTATTCAAACCATTTCCATTCACTTGGGGGAGTCCCGTGTACCCCATAAGGTTTTCATTTAAACCAACCATAACCATTCCAAACCATGCGCACCATTTCAACCATTTTAGACCGTTCTAAAAATTTAAAGCATTTATATCATTCAAACCATTTAAAATATCAAAATCCATTTAGGGTTCCATTAACAAACCAAACCATGCAAGATTTCTAATAAAAGTTCAACAATATAGTAAAAATATTCTTTTAGGCATTTTATCAAACATGTTGATGGCATACCTTTACCAAGACTAAGACCAAAGTATAAACCACCATAATTAGGGTTACTCAATCCCCATTTGTTATACCATAACCAAAAAACATCCACATGTGAAAACCATTACCAAAAACATATAAAAACATAGTTTAAACTAGTACCAAACCATATGCATCATGACCCTCAACATTTATTTCAAAATCCACCATTTAAGATTTATAATTCACTATTTGAAACAAAATACACATGCCTTTAGTTGGAACTAACAATTATAGAAGGATTACATTCCTTATACATGAAGAATCATGGAAGAAATCTTGACCTATGAGCCCTTTGAAGAACACATAAAGAAACCCTAGTCTCCAATCTTCAAGAGTGAGTTTGAGAGAGTATTTGAAGTATTTTAATCCTTTAACAAGTTTTATGGAAGGCCTCCAAGGGTTATATAACCTGAGGACATAAGGGTATTAAAGTAGGAAATGTTTGGACTGCCCTTGACTTAAAATTAAAACAAGCCACGATGTAGGGTAGGACTTACCTATGCCATCCGTACCCTAGGGCATGAGTTGTACCCCAACTCATACCCATGACCTTAAAAAGACCCTACATATTATTTCCTATAGGACTAACTAACCTAATTCATACCTTAGGGTATAATTGATGTACCAAACCCTACCCACCTATCGTATCTTGGACAATTTTATAGGGACAATCATTCACGCACCACACAACTTAGCCTTACACCCCTCGTATCTTTCTATATGACTCATACCTTGATGAGTCATATCTTAGGAAGAAGTCAAACCAAAATACTTCCTAGTGTATGAGTAAACCCTTAAGACAACCCCTAACTCGTATCCAAGGATACGAGTGGTACCCTTGAGCCATACCAAGTCTATATGTCTAAACCAAGGAAATTTTCCAAGGGTCCAAGTCCTAGGTTATTTCAAGAGTCCTAGGGTATCTGTGAAGTCGTGTTTAGTAGTCTTGTGGAATAGTACGGAGACAACTATAATTTTCTTCAAGAGGCTAAAGGGAACTTATGAAATATTTACTTTCTTTTATATCTTAGATCGTATAGTAAAGATGTTCTCTGAGAAACTTATACAGATTCTTACATTACTCCATTCATGCCCAATCAACCTTATTTTTTAGGTAATAGAGATAGTCAATCTTAAATTCTCACTGATAGAGTTTTCTTAGACAATCACCATATATAGTTATAAGATTGCATGCGGGCTCAAAAGGATCACATTAGTGACTTTAAGTTCCCAAGTTTGAAAGTATTTGTTCTTATTCATGAAAATTGTGCACTAAGACAAAGTCAGATGTACTCTCAGATCTCTTGTCAAAATCCTATGACAACATATGATCTAGAGATAGAACCATGAACCTAGAAGTTTAGTAGCAGTAAAGCGGGGATAATGT
The DNA here is from genome assembly GCF_002878395.1 of Capsicum annuum. Classification (NCBI taxonomy): domain Eukaryota; kingdom Viridiplantae; phylum Streptophyta; class Magnoliopsida; order Solanales; family Solanaceae; genus Capsicum; species Capsicum annuum. The sequence goes on from NC_061115.1 coordinate 132,255,987, forward strand.
TTATTTGGATTTAGTGGATTATATATCCATGGAGCCAGAAAGGTGTTGGGTAGTTTATTTAATAGAACTTTGAGAGATATTTCTCAATTAAGGGAGACTTAGAAAATATTAATAGTTTAGTCGGGATAGCGATTAGGCAATGACCACAATGATAGAGGAGCTTGATAAGGTTCAGTATGTTCATAAAATTTTATGTGGATTAGTGTTTCATGATTCCTATCTAGTAGTACTAAGTTAGTATAGTTCATTAAAAATTTTGGGATATCCATAATAAGAGTTAGAATCTAAGTTTGAATTATGGATAATTAAATTATTAGAAAGAAGAGTTTAAAATTCTAGACGTGTGAACTTTGAGTATGGTGATACTCTTGAAGATTATAAGTTAGTAAGTGTTTAAGTTATTATATGATGACTATTTGGCTACAAAAGGTTAAGAATTCTATCTCAGATAGAAGTACTAGAAGTGGGTTCTACACTTCAAGATATAGTCTTTCAAGTTGAGTTTATTATTTATGTGTATTGTTATATCTCGGGCTCTAGAGTAGAGTGGTTGATGTTTAGTTTGGAGTTTACAAAAGTGGTCCACAGACTTAGAACGATGGTATAAATCTAAGGGGGAGATGATAGAACAAGGTACCAAGTCGGGTTTTTAGATTTTAGTAGTGATGCTAGTAAGTCTAGAATAATAGTGGGGAGGAAGGTACCCAACTCATTCCTCTTTTGGTACAACTTCTTTTGTAATTTAGTTACTACACCATCTACTCATGCCTTGCAAGTTATATCTATGATCATAGCTCATATTCATACACTTCATAGAGAATTATGTATGTTCCCAGTTCCAAGTATAAGGAGTTCCAGTTTACTCAAAAGTACGAATCATATTCCATGAATTTATGAACTCTAAAATCAGTTCATGCAACTCATGGCTCATGTACTTATGTTTTATACTAGACTCAGTTCCCATAACTCATGGTAAACCCTTTATGACTAGTGAAAATTCGAATTATGTCATGTATGTCCTCAATTTAGATTTCTTTAATGAATCTATGCCTTTGATACTCTATTCCTTAGGCCTCAGTTATGTGTCAAAGTTATGTGTAGTATTCTTTCATGCTTCAAGTCCTCATGTTCTAACCTTTTAGTGGCCTCTCGTTAAGTAAAGATAGTGGCAATGAAAATTGATGAACAATGGTTTAGATGGGACAGATTAAATAATCCTTATTCGAGAAAGATTGTTGTATGCTTGTTTGATCTAAGGCTATAAGTTTGAAAGAAGATTGAGGCAAAACTTTTCGTATATGTCATGGTTAGTTTAGAATTCTATGTTTGTCTTCTTGGTAATATGCAAGAAAGTTGTTATTGATAGAGGTAATATAGAATATTGGAAAATTACTAGGTGGGATGGTTTCCTAGAAGTTCATATGATGTTATAATGATAGGCTTTGATGTCATGTTAGTATATATGTGGATAAATGCATTGTACGTTAGTGAATTCCTAGTAAGAGGTTGAAGTTAGTTGTTGAAGTGGTAAAGAATATTATTCTTAAGATGAGAGCTATGAAACACATAGGATATTAAATCCGTGGTTTAGAATAGTATTATGGTGTTATATGTGGTACCTTGGAACTTTTAGTAGGCTTGAACATGGTGAGAGGATTTACTTCAGTTCAGACTTTAGTAGATAGAGTTATCAATGCCTATATGAAGATTATAAGTGGTATCAAATAAAGGTTAGTATTTAAGAGGAAAATTATAGTTGAGAGAGTATTTGAGAAGTAGGGCTAAGCTTGAATGTTAGTAGTTGCATTGCCTAAGGTGTTAATAAGGTGTCTCAGAAGAGTTTAAGAATTTTCATATAAGGTTCAGGGCAATTTTTGAATTTTGAGAAAGTAAGCCACCACTATAATGCCATGTCACGGAGGCTGCTTTCTGTGATAAGCGACGTTATGTAGAGGTTATCCTTCACGATAGGTAGCGTGCCACACCGAGGTATAAAATTTCATCCAATTTTGATTTTCTCACATTGGGTGAGTGGCTTTCTATATTTTACCCCTTGTACGACCTTAGTCTCATTGTCTCATGATTCGTGCTTACATAATTTATTTAGTGATGGCATGAAGCCCTTATCTTTTGATTTCTAAACTTTTTTTATTAAGGGATAATTTCTAATGTAAAGTTATGTACTTCATTCCATACTTCTAAAGCTTAATAAGTTCCTACCCACCATTCGAGGATGAATAATTCCAAGGGGGGATAATGTAACACCCTGCATCTTTGGGCTATAATTCAAACCGTCATTCCTATGTGTATAAATTCTAATCCCATGATTTGTATATGAATATATGTGTCATGGTCATTACCCTAGTGTGAGGAGTTATTTTGAGGTGAAAATTTTCATAGGAAAATCTTAGAGCAAAGTTGAGTTAAGAGCTTTTGATTCGGCTAAATTTTGGTATTTTATCCTACAAGGGCCAACTTTGAAAGTATATACCTTCTAGAATACATGTAATTTTTGAGCTTTAGATCCACCAAATTATAAATAAATGTATCCTCTTTCCAACGCAACTAATTTCTCCTTAAATTAATACCCGACAAAAAAATTATAAGCCTTTTTGTGAGGTACCATGAGAGTCAAAGATTTCAATGTGGCATTGACCTTATAAACCGCGATTTTCAATGTGGCATGGACCTTATTTAGAAATGCTAAAACATGTGTTTCTCTTTATTTTTGCAAGGGTAAATAAGTCATTTATGCCCTAAACTATCCTATGACGAATGTAAACATGATTTTATCATCCCATAACCCCAAAACACACCAATTGCACAATCCCTCTTCTCCCAAATTCTCAAGAACACTAAATAAGGTTTTTTTTCAACAATTCAACTTCCAAGGATCCAAATTGATGCTTTCCTTCAAGAAGTAAAGAAATTCAGGTATGTGGTTATTCAATGTGGATCTCCTTTCATCCTCATGCCCAAAATTATGATTTCTATTAATGAATTTTATGAATTCCATAAATTAGGGTTTCCTAAAAATCATAAATTCCATGATCTCTCTATGTAATTCTTGAATTCTACCATGAAATAGTATTCTCTTAAAATTTCAAGTGTTCTTCCGTACTTTAATTATGATAATCTGTTACATTGATCAAATTGTTGGATTCTTGAGTTTAAGTCATGAAATTTCTTGTCATCTAATTACTTTAAAATTATCATATTTAAAAGGTATTTTTCAATGTTGGTGGGTTGTGAACATCCGATACCTAGATGATCATGCATGCTATAGTTTTTAAGATTTCAGGTTATTCACACCATATTTGTAGCATGAAATTTATAACATTTTATAATGAGCACTCACCAATATTACATCATGCTAAATACATAAGTTTATATGTCCATGATTACTTTAGATTATGCATGCACTATTATTTTCAAAATTCCATATTTAATCATATCATTTATCAGCCCATGCACTAGTTTATGCCTCTTTGTTAGTTCAGTTTGGAGTAATACATAGCACCGAGCATACCTAGGGATAAAAGCTCACCTGCCAGTATAGGACTGAGACCTTTAGTATAAGTCCGCAAATTCTAGAACTACGTAGACAGTATAGGATATGAGATATCTTTCTGCCATCTTAGGGATGATACTCTCTTGGGGGCATCTGCCAGTTTCGGGTGACACCCCGTCCTTTGAAATATCAGCTTTATGGATCCACACTGTCAGTATCAGTGCCGGTGGCAATGTATTGACACTCTTTCAACTGGGGTTACAGGTTGAAACCCTATTAGCTCAGATTGGGGAGCATTAGTTAAATGTTAGCTCCCACAGTCTTAGTTCAATAATTAGACCATATCAGCGCAGGTTTGTATGACCCAGTATTTAGTTTATCAGTTATTCAGTTTTACAGATAAATTTAGCACATGTTTCACTTGGTTTTTCATTCGTTTTATATATTCATGTATTCCTACTCAGTATTAACGCATGATCTTCAGTATATTTTCATATTCTGTTCAGCTTTAACTTGAGATTTGCACATAGTATTCATGTTTCTACCGCTTTCCATCTTATAATAATGTTTTCAACTCATAATTTAGAAATTTCACTATATCTTATAGCTTTTACATTCATCCATGATTTAAATGCTTATTTTAGCAAATATCTTGTGTCCTCAGTTTTTAAAGCATACATTAAGTATTCCCATGATTTAGTGCATGCCTCACATACTCAGAACATTCTAAATTACTAACCACAAATATGAATTTATGGCTATTTTTCTTCATAATGTAGGTACCAGATATAGCCCACACTTACTAGGTTCAGACACTTCACAATATTCATCAAATAGGTAATAAGTTATCTTATTTTAAGGACTCAAGTTAGTTGCAGTTCCTATATTTTATTTTCATTATTCTTATACATTGATTTGGGATAGTATGAGGCATGTACCAGCTACCTTTGGTCAGTATAGTAAAGGCTTCATAGATGGTCAGTTAGTGTCAGTATTTGTAATTTAAGTTGCTCTCTCTCTAATTGTGTTGTAAACTTTGATCAGTTATGTATTGAATAGCTTATTCTCATGATTCATATGTTTTCATTTTTTTTTTAGCATTTATATATATATATATATATATATATATTTATTAAATTAGTTGCTCAAGCATCATGGAAGAACATAGGTTAGCTTGGGATCACTGTGGTTCTAAGAACCGTGTTATGACTAGGGTAGTTTTGGGTCATGATGAACTTTGTATTAGAGCATAAGGTTCAAGTGTCTTACGGTGTCTATGAAGTTGTGTCTAGTAGAGTCTTGTGGAATGGTACAGAGATGTTTGTACTTTTTTTCAAGAGGCTACAGGGCATTTAAGAAATATTTTCCTTCTTTCATATCTCAGATCATCCTGTAGAGATGTTCTCTAATAAACTTATATTGTCATATGTGCTCTCAGATCCTTTATCAAAATCCTATAACAGTATATGATCTAGAGATAGGATCATGAACCTAGAAATTTAGCAGTAGTAAAGCGGGTATAGTGTTTATTTGGATTTAGTAGATTATGTATCGATGGAACTAGAAAGGTGTTGTGTAGTTTGTTTAATAGCACTTTTAGAGAGATTTCTCAGTTAAGGGAAACTTAGAAAATGTTAATACATTAGTTGGGATAGATATTAGGCAGTGACCATAATGATAGAGAAGCTTGGTAAGGTTGAGAATGTTCATGAATTTTTTTGTAGATTAGTGTTTCATGATTCCAATCCAGTAGTACTAAGTTAGTATAGTTCATAGAAATTAGGATTTTCAAATTAAGTGTTAGAATCTAAGTTTGAATTATGGGTGATTAAGCTATTAGAAAGAAGTATTTGAAACTGTAGATGGTGTGAACTCCAGGTATGGTGATACTTCTGAAAATTCTAAGTTAGTAAGTGTTTGAGTTATTATATGATAACTATTGGGCTATAGAAAGTTAAGAGTTCTATCTTAGATAAAGTACTAGCAGTGGGTTTTACACTTTAAGATATAGTCTTTCAAGGTGAGTTTATTTTGTATATGTATTGTTATATCTCGAGCTTTAGAGTAGAGTGGTTGAAGTTTAGTGTAGAGTTTACTAAAGGGGTCTGTAGACTTAGAACGATGGCTTAAATCTAAGGGGGGGATGAGAACAATAACCCAAGTCAGGTTTTCAGATTCTAGTAATGATGCTAGTGAGTTCTAGAAGGTACTCGACTCATTCCTATCTTGGTACAATTTCTTTTGTACTTTAGTCTTTACGATATCTACCCATGCCTTTTAAGTTAGCTATATGATCATAGCTCATATTCATGAACTTCATAGAGAATTATGTACGTTCCCAATTCCTAGTATAAGGAGTTCTAGTTCACTCAGAAGTACGAATCATATTCCATGAATTAATGAATTCCAAACACAGGTCATGCAGCTCATGACTCATTTGCTCATGCTTTACAGTGTGCTCGGTTCCCATAACTCATGGTACTCCCTTAATGACTAGTGAAAATTCGCATTATGTCATGTATGTTCTCAATTTAGATCTTTTTAATGAATCCATGCCTTTGATATTCTATTCCTTATGCCTCAGTTATATCTCAAAGTTATGTCTAGTATTCTTTGATGCTTCAGGTTCTCATGTTCTAACCTTTCTATGGCCTTTCCTTAAGTAAAGATAGTGGCGATGATAGTTGATGGACAATGGTTTAGATGGGAGAGAGTAAATGTTCCATATTAGGGAAAGATTATTGTATGCTTATTTTATCTAAGGTAATAAGTTTGAATAAAGATTGAGGTAAAGCTTTTGTCATATATTGTGGTTAGTTGAAAATTTTATGTGTGTCTTCTTGGTAATAATGCAAGAAAGTTTTTATTGATAATGGTAATAGAGAATATGGGAAAATTCCTAGGTGGGTTGGTTGCCTAGAAGTTCATATGTGTTTATAATGATTGGCTTGGATGTCATGTTAGTATATATGTGGATAAATGCATTATGTGTTAGAGAATTCCTAGGAAGAGCTTGAAGTTAGTTGTTGAAGTGGTAAAGAGTATTATTCTTGAGATGATAGCTTTGAAAACATATAGGATATTGAATCCATGGTTTAGACTAGTATTATGGTGTTATGTGTGGTACCTTGTGACTTTGAGTAGGTTTGAACATGGTGAGAGGATTTACATTAGTTCAGACTTTAGTAGATGGAGTTATCAATGACTATGTAAAGATTATAAGTGGCGTCAAATGAAGGTAAGTATTTAAGAGAAAAAGCATAGTTGAGGAAGTATTTGAGAAGTGGGACTAAGCTTGAAAGTTAGCAATTGCATTGCCTAAGGAATAGTAATCCTATTCTAACTTTTGTTCTATATGCCTATATCACATGTTACAGTGTTGTAGCCATGTTTCTATTCGCTATTTAGATCATGCTCAAGATTCTTTTCTCCCTAATGTCCTTAGAACTTCTTACAAAGAGTGTATAAGAAATATTCCAGTTGAGTATAAACTTTCAGTAAGAGTCAGTCTGTTTAGCCAGCAATTTAGTTTAGCAATCAGGCAGATAAGCTCCTATAGTTTCCAAGTCTTACTATCTGAAGTTTCATAAGTATTGCTATTCCATGATGCAATTTATTCACTCTCATGAAGATTATGAATTAAGTTCAATCCATGCAGCATGTCTCCGATTAAGATATTTAGTCATGATCTAGTTCATAAGTGTTAAGTACATGATCTCAGTTTTCCTAGTATTTGTAACACCCCATAAAATTCCCGAGTCCTTATTAACACTTAGAAAATTTAGCTAAGTGTTGAAAATTTTCCATTCCAAAAGCCTTTGAAACTTTGAAAAATTATTTTGTGACCTTCCCAACCTCCAATTCTTAAATTTCTTGCTGCATTGCGATGGGACAAGTCAAGAGTAAATCCCGGGTGAGTTTTGGAATTTTTAGATGAGCCTAAGGTTGTGTTTTGGTTGGCAAAATAGTAGCTACTACAGAGGAGTGCCGCTCAACTTAGAGTCTTGGCCCCCTCCCTCAGTAGCAAGGTGCCGCCCAGCCTACAAAAGGCTTTGGGAAAGGCACCGCCTTTCCATAGCCCTTGTGCCCGATTTTTTAGCATTTCACTTCTGTATTTCCAAGGGCATTTTGGTCAAATCCCACCCCTATATAAGCTTCCATAACACAGGATTCAACATATTTTCACCCAAAATATAAGGTTTTCTCTTAATTTTACTCAAGAACAAGAATAAGGGTTTCTATTGAAGGTTCAAAATCTAGGAAATTCCTCTGTGAATCTTTTAAGAATCATATAGCAAGGTATGTTGGATGTTGATTCTTGGGTTCCTTCCACCCAAGAAGTCTAAGAATCCCTTTTTAAATACAAGATTTTATGTTTATGAGTTTTCATTATTTATGTGGTTTGAAGTTGAAGCCCATGTTATTATTAAGTTTTAATTCATGTTGTGATCATAAAGATGCAAGTATTGACCTTAGTATATGTTGGTTATGTGATGTTCATGATAAAGTCCCTTGAAGAAACATGTTGAATTATGTAATTATGTTAATTTGGTGTATTGAATGTTATACATGTGTGATAAATTGCTTATGTGAAGAAAATAGTGTCATTGCAACATGAAGTATGTTATTCCCAAGATATGTCAACTAGTGCATGCTAAGTGTTTGTTAAAAGGCCTAAATAAATAGATTTTGATATGTTGCATGTATTCCTATTCATGTGAATTGCTTGTTGGATGAGTTATGAGACAATAGCATGCTTCCCTTTACAATTACATGTTTAAGATTCCCAAGTCCTTAAAATGATGCTTCATTGATTATGTCGCGAATGATAGTTTATTGTCATGTCTTATTTATTTATGCTATTGAGTCTTGGGAGTATTTAATGCCCAAAAAATTAGCTGCTTGTCTAGAGCTGAGTCAGTCTTAAGATAATCTTAGTTGTGCTATGATCATTATATCTCAGTTAGTGATAGAAGTTAAGAAAAATTAGCTATCTCAGTATTCAGTCTAATTAAGTTCAGTATTCATTTCAGACCTTAGTAGTATTCCGTCAGTCAACGGAATAAAGTGAACTTAGTCAGATCAGTCAAGTAAGATAATCAGTAACAGATTCAGCTCAGTCTAGTACGATCTAAGAATCAGTTCAGTGTCTATTCAGTTGGGAGTACGATTCAGCACCGAGCGAGGACAGGGATGACGACTTCCCTGTTATTTTAGGCAGAGTCGCTAATAACAATACCTGCACTCCAGAATGGCGTATCCAGCACAGGATGAGGAGTCACCCATCATATTAGGCTTGACTATCTTCCCGGAGTCACCTGTTATATTAGGCTTGGCTCCAACCAGGTGTCACTCATTATATTAGGCTTGGCATCCTGGGTTCAGATAGAAGTTTCTTTACCTGTGGCATGGTATTGGCACCCTTCCAACTAGGGTTACAGATTATCCCCAACTATATAGAAGGGGATTATTGGTTAGATGACTACCTCCCACAATTTTGGTTTTAGCTTCAGTCTCAGTAATAGAACTTAGTTGAGGAGTCACCCGTAATACTAGGCTTTACTACCTCTCAGAGGTCACCTGTTAAATAGGCTTGATGTAAAATTTGGACAATCATTATCATTATCAGTAAACTTAGAGATCACCCATTATGTAGGATTGATCTCATATTCAGTTAATCAACCATCAGACATTATCATCAGTTGATTCAGAGATCACCCGTTATTTAGGATTGTTCTCATATTCAGTTAACAAAGTATCAAAAACTATCAGCAGTAAACTCAGGGGTCACTCGTTATATAGGCTTGATCTCAGATATGGTAACTTAGTATCAGTATTAGTAAGCTTAGACATCAATCTTAGTAGACTCAGTTACTTAGTATCCCTAAGTTAGTGAACTCAGATATCAGTACTACTAGACTCTGTCATCAGTAAGTCAGTATTCAGAAACTAGTATTTCAGAATCTAGCATTAGTATTAATGTGATCTCAGTTTTTAGTTTATGCATTCATGTATATATTCTTATTTGGTATTCTATTGTTATTCAGTTAAGTGATGTTAATGCATAAGCCCTTGTATTCAGCCTTACCTCATCTAGCATACCAGTACATTCAAAGTACTGACACATACTTTTCTCTTGCTCTATGGTGTCTTATACTATAGGTTCAGAAGCGCTAGATCCAGAGCAACCATTGCAGTCCAGACTCACTCAGCAACAGTAGACTTAGTAGTGAGTCCTCTTCATTTGAGGATGCCTCTTATTTTAGTTTTATATTAGGTTTAGATTATTTTCAGTAGATGGAGTTAGTTGGGGACATGTCCTATCAACTCCACAGATCAGACAGTCAGAGGCTTTTCAGACAGATGTATCAGTATTCAGTTCTCAGTTTTGAGTATTTTAGATGTTTTGAACCTTATGGAAAATTTCTGCCAGTTTTCTGCATTTTTTATATTATATTATGTAGTGCTCAGGTACATATATAAGTAGAGGGTTAGCTTGTGGTCCTTTGGGATCATGAGCACCGTGTGACATTTCGGTTATAGAAAATTAGGGCATTTTAGTGTTCTAGCTCAAAAATTATAATACCCCACATCTCCTAGAAAGTTTTCAACTCTTTGTCACATGTTTAAAGGCACCAAAGTGATTATGTCAAACCATAGATACATATCATGACTATTTACTATGATACCCTCAATTTTCTAGAATTTTATTATTTGCCTTCTCGTGTTCGAAACATTGATTTTGACTTAAAATATGTTTAGGTATGTTAATAAGGTATCTCTAAAGAGTTTTAGAATTTTTGGATAAGGTTTGGGGCTATTTTTGAACTCTGAGGTAGTAAGCCTCCGTGATAACATCGTGTCATAGAGGCTACTTTCCATGATAAGCATCATGGCACAAAGTTTAGTCTTCGCGATAGGCAGCGTGCCATGCCGAGGTGTATAATTTTGTCCAGTTTCAATTTTGTCACATAGGGTGAGGGTCTTTGGATATTTTTCCCCTTGAACGACCTTACTCTCATTGTCTCATGATTTGTGCTTATATAATTTATTAAGTGATGTCATGAAGCCCTTTTATTTAGATTCCTAAATGTGTTTTGTTAAGAGAGAATTCCTAATGTGAAGTTATATACCTTATTCCATAATTCTAATGCTTAATAATTTTCTACCCATCATTTGAGGATGAATGATTCGAAGGGGGGGGATAATGTAACACCCTGCATTTTCAGGCTAGAATTCAAACCATCATTCCTATGTGTATAAATTCTAATCCCATGATTTTTATATGAATATATGTGTCATTATCACTATCCTAGCGTAAAGAGTGCTTTTGAGGTGAAAAATGTTCGTAGGAAACACATTGAGCAAAGTTGAGTTAAGATCTTTCGATTCAACAAAATTTTGGTATTCGATCCTACAAGGGTTAATTTTGAAAGTACATAACTTCTAGAATATATGTAATTTTTGAGATCAAGATCCACAAAAATATAGATAAATGTATCCACTTTCCAACGCATCCGATATTACCTTAATTTGATACCCGAAAGAAAAGTTATGAGCATTTTCATGAGGAACCAGTGAGGGTTTATGATTTCAATGTAACATGGACCTTGTGCTCCACAATTTTTAATGAGACACAGACCTTGTTTAGAAATTCTAAAACATGCATTTCTCTTTATTTTTTCAAGTGTAAACAAGTCATTTATGACCTAAACTATCCTATGACTGATATAAACGGGATTTTAATATCCCACAACCCCAAAACACACCAATTACACAATCCCTCTTCTCCCAAATCCTTAAGAACACCAAATAAGGGTTCTTCTCCAAAAGTTCAACTTCCAAGGATCGAAGTTCATGCTTTCCTTCAAGAAGTCAAGAAATTCAAGTATGTGGATATTCAATGAGGATCTCCAATCATCCTCATGCCCAAAATTACGATTGCTATTCATGAATTTTATGAATTCCATAAACTAAGGTTCCATGAAAAGCATAAATTCCATGATCTCTCCAAGTAATTCTTGAATTCTACCATGAATAGTGTTCCCCATAATTTTAAGTATTTTTTCGTACTTTAATCATGGTAAATCATTACATTGATGAAATTGTTGGATTCTTGAGTTTAAGTCATGAGATTTCTTGTCATCTAATTACTTTAAAATTATCGTATTTAAATTGTATTTTTCAATGCTGGTGGGTTATAAACACCCGATACCTAGACGATCATGCCTGCTATAGTTTTCAAAATTTCAGGTTATTCGCACCATGTTTGTACCATGAAATTTATAACATTTTATAATGAGCATTCACCAATATTATATCATGCTAAATACATAAGTTTACATGTTCATGGTTGCTTTAGATTATGCATGCTCTATTATTTTTAGATTCCATGGTTGAGCATATTAATTATCAGTGTATGCACTAGTTTATGCTTCTGTGTCAGTTCAGTTGGGAGTAATACATAGAACCGAGCATACATAGGGATAAAGGCTCATCCATTAGTATATGACTGAGTCCTTTAGCAGAAGTCCCTAAGCTCCAGAACTATGTAGCCAACATAGGTTATGAGAGGTCTTTCTACCAACTTAGACTTTATATTATCCTGGGGGAACCTTCCAGATTAGAGTGACACCCCATCCTTCGAGATATCCTCTTTATGGATTCACACCGTCAGTGTCACACTCGTGGAAAGGTATTGACACCCTTCTAATTGGGGTTATAGGGTGGACCTTGATTATCTCAGATTGGGGAACGTCGGTTAAATATTAGCTCCCATAGTCTCAGTTTAGTATTAAGACCACATCAGTGTTGGTTTGCATGACCAAGTGTTCGGTTTCTCAGTTATTTAATTACTCAATTTTACAAATTATTTTAGCACATGTTTACTTGGTCTTGCATTCATTTTATATATATTCATGCATTCTTGCTCAGTATTCACACATGATCCTCAGTATGGTTTTATATCCTATTCAGCTTTAACTTGAAATTTACATATAGTATTTATGTTTCTACCGCTTTCCAGCTTACAATAATATTTTCAACTCATGATTTAAAAATTTTACTATGTCTTACAAGTTTTACTTACTACCCTGATTTAAAAGTATATTTTAGCAAATAGCTTATGTCCTCAGTTTTAAAGCATACATTAAGTATTCCCATGATTTAGTGCATATCTGATACGGGTCAAATGGTTGCCTTAACTTTTGATGATATCTTTAGAGGCCAACACATAGAGACTCAAGACGAGGTCACCTTGAGAATACAAAAACGTGCATGGAGGACCCAATCTGAGCATACCATTAAGTAAGACCATGCGTGGAAGATTGCTTAGAACAATGAAGACTTGATGACTCATGGTTTTGGTCACCCTTATTAAGGGAATTTTGGTCACTTTATTTATTCCAAATGCACTCTATGGCTTACCTTCCTATTAAGGGTATTGATGTTATTTTTGTCTTGTCTTGTAATAGAATATAAATAGAATATGTTAGGGATATTTCACTTAGTTTATAAATGATGAACATTTGACAAATTGATATTTCTCTCTCTCTTGAGAGTGTAACACTTAGTGTAGTTCATAGTTAGGGCTTGGAAAAGCTATCCTTAGTATAGGGCTTGGAAAAGCCTTTATTGACCTTTGCTTGGAAACGATGGTTCTTAAGGTGAGTTGATTCCCTTAGCGGTCACTGTAAGAGTGTGGTGTTGTTATTACATTCATTAGGGGTTTAGTGTTAAAAACACACTTGGTTCCTAGTTTTGTAATAATTATGTCTCACTATCTATCCTTTTTTCATTCTTGTAATCTTGTATTTATTTGTGTTCTTGTTCTACTGAACCCGTGAGTTGGTATTCTTGTTACATTGTTGTTCATCTTGTTCATCATCTTTTTATTGTTAATCTAATTTGGATATTGGCTGTTTTGGTGTGAAATACACCTTGATATCTCATTATTTTCTTATTGTTGTCCAATCTGAGAGTTGTTCTCTCTTAGTCCTTGGCTTGGATTGCGTTTGTGGACTATTTTGAGTTGTTTTAGGTACACTCCAAGTTTGGGTTGTATCATTTGTTATTAGAGCTTGTGGTTGATTTTACTCCAACAAAATCAATCTTGGGCTTGCTAGAAAAATCAAAATACAAAAGAAGAAAAAGAAGTGTTCTTAAGTTTGTTCTTGGACGAGAAGTATGTTCTTGTTGTTGTCTTGGCTGAGACTTGTGTTGAACTTAGGTTTAGGAGTATTTTATTTTTTTTGAATGTTTCTAGTGTCAGTTTTCTTCATCACTAACACTAAAATATGTCTAGATCTAAGTTTGAGCTTGAATTATTGAACATTAATGTTGTGAGCTTAAGTGTAGTCGTATGTTGATGTTGTTGTTGTAACTTGGACATGTGGTGTTTCATATTGTTGTTGTGGATTCACCTTTGGCCTTGTGTTGTTTTTGACATTCAAGTGTGGCTGTGTGATTTTGTTGTTGATAATTGGTGGCCTAAGAACATTTTATTGAAGTTGTTGTAGTCTTGGCTGTATGTTAAAGACATTGTATTGTGGATTTGGAGTAGGCCGTGTGAAATTATTGGTGTTCTTGGAGATTGTTGTTGTTGTTCTTGGTTTGTTGTTATTGTTCTTGATGTTCTTCACCTTCTTCATATATTTTTAAAGCATAAAGTGAATATTAGATTCAAAAAGGTGAAGAAAAAAGGTGTAAGTACTTGTTAGTCTTGAAGACCCCCAACAACCAAAAGACTTTACATCATTTCTCAACTACTTTTCCATGATTTAAGGGCTCATATTTTAGGGAGAAGTACAAGAAAAGTCAAGTCTTGAAATTTGAATTGAAAAATAGCTCCAAAAGACTTGTAATTCCCTCCTTTAAACAAATTATCACCAATTCCAAATTAATTGACTAAGACTTCCAACTTTGGAAAATAAAAATTGTTAAAGAACTGCAACCAATACGTGGCTGCCACATCACTATTTTTACTGTTCACACATCGATTTAAGCTTAAATTTTTAGATTCTTAGTTTCATTTTCTTATTTCCTTAGTTTCAACTCTTGATTCTAGAACTAATTAGCAACTAGTAATCATTTACTAGGTTGTAAGTAAGTTGTTAAGTCTATTTATTTTTTGTGTCTTTGTTATTTACGTGTTTTTCTCATTTTTAACTCGTCATATCTTCTTTGTTTCAAGTTCGTAAGTAGATTTTATTTTATGTCTTGAGTCTATCAAACAAGAATCTATCATGGTTGCTAAGTAGAATTGACATCTTATTGACTACTAGAGTATAAGAAACTTTTAATATTCATTGCTTCAATTGTGAGGATCACAAAGGTGAGTGTATATAAGTGTTGGTGAGGATCTTCTACTACTAATCTTTTTTGTTCATTTTGAAGGTATAAATGTGATATAAGGGTAACATGTCTTTGATAGTCGGGGATTATTGTGACTACGACATGGGAGACTATGATTGTAGTAAGGGTTTTTATGGCTACGAAGTTGAGAGAGATTATGGGGGCTATGAAAATAGTCGAGAATGAGACACACGCAGAATTCAGAGTTACGGTTTTGAGGGAGATAATGAGGTGAATGAAGTGCCTAGTGCTTATGGTGAATATGGAGATTTTGTAGGGCCTCGTGATGGTTCTTATGATGACGTTGGGGCATGTAAAGAATTTTACACTTCCCACTTCGAACCTAGAATTGGTGTTAGATATCACCCTTTCCTTTGTAAAGATTTTGAGAGCTATAGTGATAGTGCACGTGGGGAGTATGAAGATTCATATTCTTCACCTTGTATTACTTTTTATCAAGGCCGACGTGGTGTGAATGGTTATACTAGCTATATTGGAGGTTGTCCCACCAGAAGAAGAGGGCATACATCTTAAAAATCGAAGGGTACTCACGTGCCTTACAATATTGATCCAAGAAGGAGTGTTCACTCCAGAAAGGTGATCATTTATGGGATACCGGGCTGCCTCATTGTGCTAAATGATAGGTGCTATAGAAAATACATCTTTCTATCCATGATTGACTATTTGGGGTTGCTTCAAGAACCTTTACTTGTTCCATATTCCTTGGACGAGATTAAGGTTACCGAGAGGGTGAAGGTTGTCTTCTTCCAATGTGAATACCATGAGGAGGTATGGTGTGATATTTTTCCCTTGACATATGGTTACGTGAGCTTGGGTGCTAATTGGTTTGCACAACATAAAGTTCCAAATACGCAAAATTAACCTAATATTATAAGAGACCAGTGGGAAAATCACCTTGTGACGTACATTTTGCCCAAGCCGCAAAGAGAAGTGAACACTTACCCCAATCTGAATACTTATGAGAGACAAAATATTGAGAGGAGTGAGGGTGTTCAAGGTGGTAATCTGAGAGAGGGAAAAGGAGAGGTTGTGCGTAGAGATATAAGGGGATTGCTACCAAACTGTGCTAACAATGTTTGTCCTTCTATTTCCAAGGACATTTGTGTAGGTACCAACATGGAAAGCAAAGGAGATAAATGCCGAAGAGAAGTTGCTTCCCAAGCTTTTGGAGGACCTTCACACCACGACAAAGAAGAAGCCATTGAAGAACTTCGAGGTAAAATAGCTAAATCTTTCACTTTTGTGCCTATGAATGAGAATTGAGTGGCTAGTAGCCCATTGAGTGTGAGTAGTATCTTACTTACTTGTTAGTCTAATAATTCTTTGCCACTTTTTGATGATGTAAATGTTGTGAGTATGGACACTCTAGTTGATCCTATTGATGAGCAAATTGACTTTTCTTGTAAGATCAATTTATGTCCACTTAGTGTTGAAACCATTATGTTAAACATGAGTACATTGTCTTATATAAATTGTATTTATAAACTTATTTGTGAAAATTGTCCACCACTTGAGTATGCGTGTGATGTGATTAACAGAACTCAAGAGAGTGAAGTATGTGAAAATATTGGTTAATAAGATAAGAGTGAACCCGTGAGCTTTTCCTTTGACTCTAATGTTTGCTTATCTCATAGGGATAATCTTATACTTGAAACACCTTTGAAACTTGATATTGATCTTTCATTGAGTTTTTAATATTCAATTCAAAGGATCCTTGGTTATATTTCAATTATGTACCGCCTTAGAATGATTATGTTATTTCTTGTGCTAACTCTAACCCTCATGCCATGAGGATGTTGTGCTTGTTTGTCCTTTCTCTAGTTTTGCAAGGTATGGATTCGAGGTTGAATCCTTTTCAAGAAGGGGAGGTTGATATAAGTCAAATAGCTGCTTTAGCTTTTGATGACATCTTTGGAGGCCAATACATAGAGACTCAAGACGAGGTCACCTCAAGGATACAAGAACATCATAGAGGACCCGTTCCAAGCATACATTAAGCAAGACCGTGTTTGGAAGAATGCTTGGAATATTGAAGACTTAAGGACTCATGATTTTAGACAACACTTAATGGCTCACGGTTTTGGTGACCTTCATTAAGGGAATTTTGGTCACTTCATTTGGTCCAAATGCACTACTTGGCCACCCCTCCCATTAAGGATATTGATGTCATTTTTGTCTTGTCTTGTAGTAGAATATAAATAGAACATGTTAGGGCTATTTCACTTAGTTTATGAATGATGAACATTTGAAAAATTTAAAGTCCTCTCTCTCTTGAGAGTATAACACTTAGTGTAGTTCTTAGTTAGGACTTGGAAAATCTATCCTTAGTATAGGGCTTGGAAAAGCCATTATTGACCTTTGCTTGGAAACGACGGTTCTTCAGGTGAGTAGATTCCCTTGGCGGTCACCATAAGAGTGTGGCGTTATTATTACATTCATTAGGGGTTTAGTGTTTGAAACATACTTGGTTCTTAATTCTTGCAATAATCTATGTCTCACTATCTATACTTTTTTCATTCTTGTTATCTTGTATGTGTTTGTGTTCTTGTTCTAGTGAAATAGTGAGTTGGTGTTCTTGTTACATTGTTATTCATCTTGTTCATTATCTTTTTATTGTTGATCTAATTTGGATGTAGGCTGTTTGGAGTGAAATACACCTTGATATCTCTTTATTTATTTTTTGTTGTCCAACCGGAGAGTTGTTCTCTATTGGTCCTCAGCTTGGATTGTGTTTGTGGATTATTTTGAGTTGTTTTAGGTACACTCTAAGTTTGGTTTGTATCAATATCACACATACTCAGTACATTCCAAAGTTTGACCATATATATGAGTTTGTGGCTACATTCTTTTATAATGTAGGTACCATATATAGCCCACACATACCAACGTAAGATAGTTCACAACATTCAGATAGTAGGTGATGTGTTCTCTTATTTCAAAGACTCAAGTCAGTTGTAGGTCATGTATTTTATTTTTATTATTTTTATGTATTAATTTAGGATAGTGTGAGGCATGTCCCAGCTACCTATAGTCAGTATAGTAGAGGCTTTATAGCTGGCCAGTCAGAGGCAGAATTTGTAATTAAAGTTTCTCACTCTCAGATTTCAGTGTTGTAAACTTTGATCATGATGATTATGTTTTTGCTCAGTTATTTAGTGTGTGTGTGTGTGTGTATATATATATATATATATATATATATAAAATCAGTTGCTAAAGCATCATGCAATAGATGGGTTAGCTTGGGATCACTTATAGTTCTAAGGACCATGTTACGATTAAGGAATAGCCTCGGGTCATGACAATTTAGCTTAATTTTTATCCTTTTTTTAGAGTAATGATTCCTTGAGCATGTAAGAATATTGGTTAATTTCGAAAACACAATTTTCATAAGTGGCACCCACATGGGTTTTTTCTGTGATTTATGGACCCAAAGCACAATGGTGCAATATGGGGATTGTTATTCCCATGTTGAT
Source organism: Capsicum annuum (assembly GCF_002878395.1). NCBI lineage: Eukaryota > Viridiplantae > Streptophyta > Magnoliopsida > Solanales > Solanaceae > Capsicum > Capsicum annuum. The sequence goes on from NC_061115.1 coordinate 132,274,344, forward strand.
GAGTAGAATGTGTTTATGATAGCTTGGCTTGAAGGCTTCTCAGAAGGGAACAATGGTGGTTTAGAGGATCGTTGATCTTTCTTCAGTGTCTAGGTAGGATAGGTTTATCGCTTGTTAGAGATAGTTATTTCATAGTATTCTTATTATATTGTGTTAGATTTGGGGTGGTTTTTAGGTGTTGGATTGATGAAATATAATACTTGGGTTAGTTGGATGTTTAGACTATTTTTAAATTGTAGAGTTGAAACACTTGACTTGCTTATTTATGCCTTAGGTAAATTAGGCTTCATGTCTCATGTTTAGCATGAGAATGTCTTAGATCACTCAAGTTAGATAAAAATGCTTTAGATACCCGTGATTAGGGTAAGATTGGATTTAGTTTCTTACATTAAAGGAGTTTGCCTTAGTTACTATTTTTGCTTAACTTTTGTGTTTGGGAAAAACCTTTACCTTGGGGATAATTGTGGCATGCTAAACATATAAGAGTGGATTTAGATACCTTAACCTAGTCTGGGTTAGAATTTACCTTAGAGTATATTTTGGGGATTTAGAAATGGACTCTTAGACCCACCTTAAGTCAAGATTGACGATTAGTTCTCTTAAAACCCTTATACACTTATTAAATGCCTAGAGAATGCCCTTTTGAGGTAATATTAAGGAACATTGACACTTGATGGTTATGGTAATGATGATATTAGAAGTAATGTTCATAGACTAATGGATTAGATTGTCACTTACGCTATGATGAGATATGAATCATGTTGCGACCAGCTATTGATTATGCCATGTATAAGCTATCTATTATGATAATGATAGTTCCTTGACCTGCTATTGATACGTTATTGCCTAAGCAATTACTTATGATAATGATCATGGTAAACAATTGCATGACCCCGCAAATTTCTCTCGTAGTCTGATCCTTAGAGCGTGTCAAGTAAAGCGTAAATCCAATCCAAAAAGGTTGAGAAGTGTATTTCCAAGTTCAAAATATGTTGAACCATATAGAATTTCACTAATGTAGATCATTGAATAAGCTTTCCATCGATACCAATTTCATCAAAATCTGGGATCGGACGATGAACTTATGGTTGTTTTACTGAAAGCATTCGGAACCGCCCAGGTGCGACGGCTGGTTGGCGGACCACCAAGCTTGCGATGTACCATCATCCATCCCATCTCAACCAAGGCAGTTACTTTATTTTTAGGCCCAAGTGTGACGGCCAGGATGACGGACTGTCGAGACTGCGACAATTAGTGAAGTGAAGTTATTTGTTAAGTGAAGTGTTCATGTTAATTAAGTGAAGGAAATTGTTGAATAAGAAAATCATGCTCCCCATATGTTTTATAGAATGCTTATGTGAAGGAATTAGAGCCATTATAGCATGTTGACTAGAAATCCCCAATTGTGTGCAAGCCCATGCATGTCAAGTGTTTGTTGAAAAACCTTAGTAAATGAATTGTGACATGATATCATGAAATTCCCCAATTATGTGCTCTTTGATACACGTTAAGACTTTAATATATGCTAAGTGTTTGATGCAAGACCTTGTTGAATGGAGTATGATCCAATAGCATGTCCCCTTATGTTATTACATGATTAGGATTCCTAAATGCTTGAAGTGATGCCTTAGTGATTGTGATGGTGAATGATTGTCCATGGTCTTGATTATTCAAGAATGGTTATTTTTTACTTTTATATTATCGAGTCCTGGGGGTATTTATTCCCGATAATTTAGCTGCTGTCTAGAGTCCGTGTTAGTTTTCACAATAACTCCAGTCGAGCCATGATTCTCAGAACTCAACGAGTTATAGAATTCTATATTCTCATACAAATACAGAACTTAAGAAATCTCAGTAATCTCTATAATCTCCGTAATCTCAGTATCTCTAGTAATCTAGCCTTAGTTCTGTATCCAGCTTAAATCTAGTAGTATTCAAGTGTTCAGTTCTAACCTTTGTAGTAATCAAGTACTTTATTCAAAGCTCAGTGTCATTCAGTCAGATAACGAGATTCAATAGTATTTCATTAGATACATAACCAAATAACTTTAGCTTAACTCAGTCAGACCATTCCAGAAACATGATTAGTATCAAATTTAGCTTAGTTTGTGTTCAGTTAAGAATTAGTTTAGAGTTTTTCAGTTAGGAGTAGGAGCTAGCACTGAGCGAGGGCAGGGATGGCGGCTTCTCATCAGAGAGGCAGAGTCATTAGGAGCAATTCCTAAACTCCAGAACTGCATAGCCAGCACAGGATGCAAAAGGCAACCGTCAGGAAAGGCTGGTCACCCGTTAGATAGGCTTGACTATTATATGCCTTAGGCTTGACTTCCTGGGAGAGTCACCCACCAGATTGGCTTGACTAGAGAGGTCTTTACCCATGGCATGGTATTGACACCCTTCCAGCTGGGGTTACAGGTCGAACCCCACCAGTTGATTAAGTGACTACTTCCCACAGTTACAGTTTTAGTATTAATCTTCAAAAATCAAGATTGTCAAATATAGTCACCTATCTCAGTGAGAAACTCAGATAGTTCCATTGATTCATGGACCACCCATCAGATAGGCTTGGTCTCATATAAAGTTATTCAGTATCAGATTTGGAGATCACCCGTAAGATAGGCTTGATATCAGTCTCATATTCAGTTGAGTATTCTTGTTATCTGATCTAGAGATCACTCGGCACATAGGCTTGATCTCAATCATAAATTCAGTTGAGTAATCTTATTATCAGATCTAGAGATCACCCGTTAGCTAGACTTGATCTCAGTCTCAGATTCAGTTGAGTATTCTTATTATTGGATCTAGAGATCACCTGTTAGATAGGCTTGATCTCATTCTCAGATTCAGTTGATTATTCTAGTTACCAGATCTAGAGATCACCCATCAGATAGGCTTGATCTTAGTTTCAGATTTAGTTGAGTATTCTTGTTGTCAGATTTGGACATGGTCATTTCTTATCATTGATAGTAGGTTTTGGAATCATCCGTTAGAGAGGTTTGATCTCTTATGCAGTCAGTTGAGAGTAGAAAGCTCAGAATTCAGTCATTGATATGAGTAGATTCAGTTAATCCATTTTAGTATCATCAGTTTTTGATATCACTGCTAGATAAGACTGATCTCAACTCAAGTACTCAGTTATCAGTATCAGATGATTTAGTGTTCAGTATCTTATGCATTAGTAATGAGCTTAGATGGCAGTAAAGTAGTATTCGAGTTTTAGTATTTCGAGTCACAATGATGTCAGTTATGGCTCGTGCATTCATGCATGTGTTCTCATTTAGTACTCTTATGATTAGTTAGTTAAGTAATTGTTCATGCATAAGCCTTTGCATTTAGCCTTACCTCATCTTCATACTTGGTACATTCCCGTACTGACATATTTGTGCTATGGTGTTTTATTTTACACCATTGGTTCAAATGCACAAGATCCAGAGTACCCTTAGCAGCTTAGTCCCAGTCAGCAGCAGTAGACATGGCAGTGAGTCCTCTTCATTCAAGGATGATCCTTTTATCATTATTGCATCAGATTTTGTTTATTTTCAGTAGACAGAGTTAGTTGGGGACATGTCCCATCAACTCCACTGTTCAGATAGTTTATAGGCTTTTCGAATAGATATATCAGTATTCAGTTTTAAATTTTGAGTATTTTTAGATATTTTGATCTTTATGGCCAATTTCTACATTTATTATCTATATTATGTAGTGTCAGAGTACAAATATTAGTAGAGCCTTATCTTGTGGTCCTTCGGAATCATGAGCACCGTGTGATGTTCCGGTTCTAGAAAATCAGGTCATTACAACAATTATGCTAGTAATCATGCTAGAAAATATTCTTATCGATGATGTTAGCAATTGTGCTATTAATTATGCTAGAAGTCATGATTATTGATTTTATGGAATGTTATGCGATAATTATACTAGAATTCATGATACTTGACTATATTAGCACTTATGATATTGATTATGCTACTGACTATGATGATGTTACTAGCGGTTCGATTCCGAATATTTACTATATATATACCCTGTTTGATTTCGGAGGATGATTATGATGATATATTGATACCCGACAAGGATGGAGGATAATTATGATGATACATTGAGACATAGAAGTGCGAAGAATAATTATGATGATACATTGACACCCAGCAAGGTATGAGGATGATTATGATGATATACCTATGTATACATCTACTGGTTCGAGTACGACTATTTATTATGATATGATTTTATATATGCATATACAAGTTGGGTATGTTGTTGAGATTAGGGATGACGGTATAGTTGATGCTTGGTGATAAGTAAGGATTAGTGGTGGATATTATTTATGTGACTAATCATGACTTGTTGATAAATGAGAATTAGTTGGTAAGGAATGATTAGTTAATAAAAAAAGTTAGGTGATAAATTATGGTTATCTACTAAGTGGGGATTAGTTGGTAGGTGGTGAATAGTGTTAAATGATGACTAGAGGTTATATGTGACTAGTAATCAAATGAATTAGTTAATAATATAGGGTTAGCTAATAAATAATGTCTAGTGAATAACGCTAAAAAGGTTGTTAAAGGATGGTAATATTATGGAATGTGGGTATATTGTCAAGTGTTGGTAAATTATACAATAATGGTTAAATAATGAGTTAGTTAGTTGTAATGATGAATGGTTGCTTTATTCTATCTTTGAGTGTACTCTCTAAGTGTATGGGAGTCTGTGATAAGTTATTTACTTTTCTGCACTAGTTGGCGTATGGGAGTTAATTTTATAGTTTATGATTACTTGTGTTATGCGTTGTGATGCATTATTATTCCAATTTATTACTTATATTGCATGACGATATTACCATGTGTTGATTCCTTTGTTTATATTGCTATACATATTAAATTACTTATTGTGTACAACGGTATTGGAAATGATTTAGGTTTGTTTCTGTACCTTGACTTAGTTATGATATCTTGCATTTTATCTTACTTGTATCATAATTTAGCTCAGTTGGTCAATGATTCCTACTAAGTACCTATTGTTTTGGTACTCATACTACACTTTTGTACCTTTATGGTGTAGATCAGAGTACTAAATATCTCCGTTGATCGTTGATCATGTTGTGTTAGTATCCAGATATAAGGTGAGCTTTCGGAGTTGGAGTCACCTATTTCTTTCTATATTTTAATATTCACTCTTTAGTTATCGAGATAGATGTTGTTGACTATTCTAGGTCTTGAGTTGTAATATTATTAGATGCTCTTGTACAGGATCTACCAGGTCATAGGATGGTATCTTGTATCTACTGGTTTATCTATTTAGAACTCTTTGCTTATTTATGAGTGTGTTGTTCATTTTTGCCTATGATTTGCCATTTTCCATCAAGTTAACCCATTGTGCCTAGCTCTAGATTATGGTTTGTCTTACTTATTGGAGGGATAGAGTAGGCGCCATCATGACTCATAAATTGAGTCATGAAAAATACCTTCTATAAGGAATTTTGATTAAAAATCATAGCCCCATCAAAAGAAACCACCAAATAAGAACAAACAAAAACCATAAACAGCTGAATATAATTCAACCAATAATTAGTAACAACAAAGACCCTAAAAAGTTAGAGAAGATTACTTCCAATAAGCCCATGGAAATGCACATAAAGCTCATGCATCCCGCCTTCTTCAATTCAGTAACTCAAATTCATGTGTTTAAGCTGACATGCAAACATCAAGACATTCAAAATTGGTAAAATTAACATACATGAAGCAAATTATATGTGAAACTAGAGTGATTATCCGTAACCACCAAAGAACTAGTTTCGAAAATCTCTAAACAAACTTGCTTGTTCACTTTTTCTTCAGCCAAAATCCCTAAATTAATATGCATCAATCTTTTTAATTTCTAGTACAACACAGACAATCCTAATTTATTCTTTTTATTCTTTTCCAAGAAGATACAAAAGTCATATCCTTCCAACTCTTCAACCAAAAATGGACTAATAGTGTCACCTTTTCACTTGTATTAGCTTTTGGCTTTAATAGAAATTTTGAACTATTAGATAACTCTGCATATAGGGAAGATACGGATTGTAACAACCTAATTTTCTAGAACAGGAATGTCACACGGTGCTCATGATCCTGAAGGAGCACAAGCTAACCCGCTACTGATATCTGTGCCTATGCACTGTATAATATCTGAAATAAATGCAGAAAACTGGCAAAAACTGGACATAAGGTTCAAAACATCTAAAATACTCAAAACTAAAAACTGAATATTGATACATCTATTCAAAAAGCCTCTAAATTGTCTGAACTATGGAGTTGATGGAACATGTCCCCAACTAACTCCGTCTACCGAAAATAAACTAAATCTAATACAATAATAAAATAAGGATCATCCTCGACTGAAGAGGACTCACTACAACATCTACTGTTGCTGACTGGGACTGAGCTGCTAAGGGTACTCTGGATCTCTTTCCTATGAACCTATGGTGTCAAATAAAACACCATAGCGCAAATGCGTCAGTACAGGAATCTACCGAGTATGAAGATGAGGTAAGGCTAAATGCAAGGGCTTATGCATAAACAATTACTTAATTGAATAATCATGAGAGTACTGAATGAGAACACATACATGAATGCATAAATCATAACTGAAATCATTGTGACTCGAAATACTAAAACTCGAATACTGCTTTGCTATCATTTGAACTCACTACTAATACTAAGACATAAAATAACTTAATTTTCTGATATTGATAACCGAGTACTGGAGTTGAGATCAGTCCTCTTTAGCGAGTGATCTCAGAAACTGATATTACTGGAGCTGATTAACTGAATCTACTCACATCAATGACTGCACTCTGAACTTGCTACTCTCAACTGACTGAATCGAAGATCAAACCTCTCTAACAGATGATACCTAAATTTACTATCGATGACAAGAAGAGATTTTATCTGAGATTGAACCTATCTAGCGGAGGATCTTTGAATCTGATAATGAGAATACTCAACTAAATCTGAGACTAAGTTCAAGCCTATCTAACTGGTGATCTCTGGATCTGATAATAATATTACTCAACTGAATTTGAGACTGAGATCAAGCCTATCTAATGGGTTATCTCTGGATCTAATAATATGATTACTCAACTGAATCTGAGACTGAGATCAAGCCTATCTAACAGGTGATCTCTGGATCTGTTAATGAGATTACTCAACTGAATCTGAGACTGATATCAAGACTATCTAACGGGTAATCTATGGATCTGATAATGAGATTACTCAACTGAATCTGAGACTGAGATCAAGCCTATCTAATGGGTGATCTATGGGTCTGATAATACTAATACTAATTATCTTTATGTGAGACCATTCCTATATAGTGGGTGGTCCATGAATCAATGAAACTATCTGAGTTCCTTACTGAGATAGGTGACTGTATCCGATAGTCCTGATTTCTGAGTTCTACTCTAAAGACTGATGCTGAAACTATAACTGTGGGAGTTCTTCACTTAACTGAATGCCCCGAATCTGAATTGGTGGGGCCCAATCTATAACCATACCTGGAAGGGTGTCAATACCGTGCCATGAGTAAAGACCTCTACTTTGGTCAAGCCTCTCTAACGGGTGACCCTCACAGGAAGTCATGTCTAATGCAGTATAATATTAAAGCCTTATTCTAATAGGTGACTCCTGGTCCGGCACTAGCTACGCAGTTTTGGAGTTTAGGGATTGCTCCTAACAACTCTGCCTCTCGAACGGGGAGCCGCCATTCCCGCACTCGCTCGGTGCTAGCTCCTACTCCCAACTGAAAAACTCTAAACTAATTCTTAAGTGAACTTAAATTAAGCTGAATCTGTTACTGATCATATTTCTCAAATGATCTGACTGAGTTACGCTGAATTTACTTAGTTTTGTATCTGATGAAATACTACTGAATCTCGCTATCTGACTGCATGATACTGAGTTCCGACTGAACACTTGAATACTACTAGATTTGAGTTGAGTACTGAATTGAGGCTAGAATACTAGCGATACTGAGATTACTAAGATTTCTGAGATTTCTTAAGTTCTATATCTGTCTGAGAGTGCAGAGTTCTATAACTCACTGAGTTCTGAGAATCATGGCTTAATTGAGATTATTGAGAAAACTGACACGGGCTCTAGACTACAACTAATTTATCGAGTATAAATACCCCTAGGACTCAATAACATAAAATAAAAACATAACAATTCTGGAATAATCAAGACCATGGACATTCATTCACCATCACAATCACTAAAGCATCTCTTCAAGTATTTAGAAATCAAAAACATGTGATAGTATAAGAAAACGTGCTATTGGCTCATACTCCATTCAACAAGGTCTTACATCAAACACTCATCATGTATTAAAGTCTTAGCATGTATCAAAGAGCACATAATTGGGGAATTTCATGCTATCATATCACAATTCATTCACTAAGGCTTTTAAACAAACACTTGGCATGCATAAGTTTGCACACAATTATGGATTTCTAGTCCACATGCTATAATGGCTTTAATTCTTTCACATAAGCATTTTATCAGACATATGGGGAGCATGCTTTGCTTATTCAATAATTTCTACACTTAATTGACATGAACACATCAATTAACAAGCAACTTGAAAAGGGTTTATCATGAACATCACATGAATATCACATACTAGGGTTAAAGCTTGAAACCTCATAAATAAAACATGAATTAAAACTCGATAATAGTATAAACATCAATTTCAACTCACGATATTTGAAATTTAGAAAAGGGTTCTTGAGATTCTTGGATGAAAGGGACCAAAGAATCAACATCTGTATATCTTAGGGAAACTCTTTCTTGATGGCTCTTGGAGAGATTCTTGATTTCTTGATTTCTCTTGATTTTTGTTGAAGAAGAAAGAAGGTTTTTAATTTGTAGGAAACCCTAGCTTTTGATGTTGAAAATGAGAAATGAAGTTGTGAGCCTTGATCGGATATAAATAGGGACTGAAAAGAGTGGGAGAAGGACCAAAAATCCCTTTTAAAAATGTCTTAAAATTACTGAACGGGGACTGCGACGGTCGAAGCGATGGTCTGTCGCTAGTCTAACAGTTCATCGAATCGTCCGTCACACGTAGGTTAGAAAAAGAACACACTTTCTTAGTTACAATGGTCCATCACAAACTCAACGGTCTATTGGATCGTCCATCGCACGTTGGCCAGGATGAGGCCATATGCCTCAGCGGTGACGGTCTCAGCGACAGTACATCGCAGCCTTGACAGTTCGTCGTCCTAGCCATCACACTTGGGACTGAAAAAAGTGTTACTGCCTTGGTTGCGAAGGTCGAGGCAATGGTTCATTATAAGATTGATATCCTCAACCCGTCCGTTGCACTTGAGCGGTTTCGATAGCTCTTAGTAAAACGATCATAACCTTCTCGTCTGATGTCGGATTTTGACAAAATTGGTATCAATGGAAATCTTATTCAATGCTCTACATGACAAAAAGTTGATATTAGGAAAATTCTACATGGTTCAAAATACTTCTCACTTAGAAAGACAATTCTCAACATTTTAGGACCGGATTAACACTTTACTGAACACGCTCTAAGACTCAGAGTACGAGAGAATTTTGCGGAATCTTACACGGATCTTTAAAATTTATACTTTAACTCACTAAAACTACACCTCTTTCTCTCTAAAGTGTAAAATTTAAGTGAATGTAAGAGAAGTAATAAATAAAAATTGAAGATTTACTTTAAATTCAGCAAAACTCAACACTGTGAAGACAAAGAAGCTGAGACTTTGCACTTGCCAAAAGTGAAGAACATTTCAAATATGGAGAATTTCACAAATTTCCAAAAGTTAAGAGATCAGACAAATTTTCTTGTGGCCTGAATCAGGTTGGGCCAACTTTTGGGCCTAAGGAGATTGCTTTGCCTCATCTTTGATTTCTTTAAGTTTTGTTTGATTTTGTATCATAATTTATTTCTATAAGTATAATTTAACCAAAAAAAATAATAATAATTGGGTATCTTATGATTATCATCTCATCCCGTCTTAATTATGTGGCACAAATATATATATACATATATATATATATGTATGTATATATATATATATTTGAATACTTTGATTTGACACAAAATCTCAAAAAAGTAATGAAAACTTTTAAACTTTTTAGTCTTAATTTATTGAAAATATGTAAAATGTATTAAATTATCCTTCTCTTAATCAAGTCGTTGCAACTTATAGAGAAACAACTAAATAGTATGAAATGAAACGTGGAATATATTCTTTTGCCTTTGGTGATTTGAAAAAAAATAAAAATAATTTTATGAAAAATGTTTTGGGAATGATCTTTTATGATTTAAAATAGTATTCTTTTATGATCAATTTTGTAATCACTCTATTATCTAATCCTAATATTATATTATCACTTGTTATAATTATATTATGAAGTTTCTCAAAAAAAAAAAATTATAATAGGAATTGATTGCAAACGATGAAAGAAAATAAAGCTTAACAAATTTAACATCTATTAAATGGGGGATAATATATTATTCATCGATAAGTTAAAATATACTATTTCCTAATAACAATTTATTCCATTTTATTAAATATTCAATGAAATTGAATCTTTAATCTACATCATAATATCATATACCTTTAGGGTATCTTTTTTCCTGAATGTCTATAAAATATCTCACAATGTCAAATAATTATGTAATACCAATAAAACAAATAATTTTATATTTTTTCTATTGTTGGAGAGATGTGTTATATTTTTTTTTATATATACAAAATGCATGATACACATCCAATGCAGGTAAACTAATCCAACATATAAAAGTATGAAGACCCTTAGAAAAGTGATTGAAACTTTTTCTCTTCATTAAAAGTCTATGTTTTAAACAAATTATCTTTTTCACTATTTGTTTTCTCGATTATTACATCATTTTATTATAATATTTAGGAGTCCTATAGTGTGTGGTAAAAGGAAAATATTTTTTGAAAACTTTTTCTTATAAAAAGCAAAAACCAACAACAAGTAATTTCCTTTTGAATAAAATGTTCATTTTTTAAAGGAAAAGTTTCTTTTATAAATCAAAAAGTCATTTTTTTTTTTATAAAACCTTGGAAATAGTATTATTGGTTAGTTTATTCAAATAGAATTGAAATATTAGAATACTACGGTGAATCTTTGTTAAATCTTGCAATATTGATTTAATTTTTTTGGACTACGTACAATATGCACAAACTGACGTTAGTTGGTCATATGTTTGTGTGGTTGTGAACTTAGTTGATGGGTCTCACTTATTTATTAGAAGTTCTGAGTATTGTTGTCTTTCTTAAGCTTTAAATGAAAATCATATTTCATTACATTGAATATATTCTACGATTTAAAAATATTAACTTGAAAGTTTTGGAGATGCAAATATTGGTGGAAATCTAGAAATACCACCTATTATAATATTAGCGTTTACTGTCGCCCAATTGATTTTGAAAGATTTTTTGTTTGTAGTATTTGCATTTCAGACAGAAATGACCTTTTGGTAAATTTTAAGTTAGGTTATCTTTATTTTTTTATTATTTATTATTATTATTATTATTTATTGATATCTAATGTGCTTGAAAGAAAAATATACTATAATGTCCAGGGCATATTTTTTTTTATAATATTGAATAAATTTTATAAAAATAAACTCATTAAAGTGAGTAACACGCACGATGCATATATTCTAAACTAGTTACAGTAAATGCCACGAGCTAATTACAACTAAAGGTATAGAGATAGTGCCTATAATATGCTAAAAACTAGTAGGTAACATATTTAAATGTAAACATAAAAATTGGTGATTGTCTGGTACTTACAATATTTTTGTTTGTCCTATTTTGGGTTACTTTTAATTTTATTTAAGGATCAACCCATCCTAATTCATGGCCCACTTAGGGCTGGATTGGACTGCTATTTTAAATGCACTTTTGTTAAAAAGGTTATCCTGTCTTAACCCGTTTAACTCTCTAGCTTGCTAGGATTGGGTTGGGTTGGATTGGGTCAACCCATTTTGACAGCTCTATTATAAAGTCTTTTAATAAGGGTAAAAAGTTCAAACAATATTTTTAAGGTCCTTCAGACTTTTAATATAGTATAGATATAGATACATATAGATAGATATAAATTGGTAGAGTAATATAAGAAAAAAATAAATTAATTCTCTCTTAATTTATTATGTGGACAACTCATATAAGACCAGGGATGAAAATAAAATATTGATTGAATTATTGAATTGAAAATTTTGGTACGAATCGTACTAGGAATTGTATGGTGGACAGTGTCTAAATCTTCCTTGGGTGTAAATCTTCCAGGGGTATGGATGAAGGGTGCGGATCTTATACTGTGGTTATGACTTGGTTGGATGAGTTGTACACTGGACAGTGTTTGGTCCAAGGGTAGATGTTCAGGATACGAGTTGTGGATATTGATCATATCGACGGATACGACTCGTGTGGGTTAGTCATATCCTTGTTATGGGACTTTGGTGCAACTTAAGTGGGGGTATTTTAGACATTCCCCATTTTTCCTAATAGGGTCCCATGACTTCAAACCTACTTAGAAGGTTATTTATCCCATTATTCTATTCATTAACACTTAGAAACTCTTCCTAAACACTACATAATTCTCTCAAGAACTTTCGGACAAGAGGAGCTTGGGTTTCAACTAAAGGATTAATTTGGTGCTTGTCTTGGTAATTTCTTTCCATCATCATCTTGGTTCAAGACATGTTTTCTTTTCTCAGTGTTAAATTCAACTAAAGGAGTAGTTTTTATGAATGTTTTCATGATTTCATTGATTGTATAATTTTGTTTTTCAAATATGATTTGGGGTTTTTGATGTTAAATGGTTGGCTATGATTTCACATAGTTTTAATTGTGCTTTTATATGTATAAATGGTGGTTTTATATAATTGGATTGCATGGGAATGGTTTAATAGTAATTGGAATTAGTTTTGGTCAAATTATGCCACCAATGTGTTTGCATATAAAGATATGGTCATTGCATTGACTACTTTTAATGGAACTCTTGTATGTTTTAAAAGTTGGGTAAAGGAATTATGCATGGTTTAAATGGCTTGGAATGGTAAAAGGCTAATTGGTTATGCTTATGGGGAACATAAAAGTATCTCAAGTGGTTTAATATGGTAAATGGAAGGGCACTTGAAAGTCTCCTTAAACCTATAAATGGTTGGCTATGGATGGTACTTGCAAGTAAGGATTGGTATGATGATACCGATATCAATGGCTTTGGTTAGTAAATGTATAATGGTTTGGTTATATAGAAATTGGTTTTAATTGGGCAATTATGGAGGAATGTATAGCAAATTCATGGAAGGTGGAGGTCCCGGGGGAACTAAAATTAGAAACTCATATTTGCTTATATGAAGTTGGTCTTAGTGATTGTGTACATGAAGTCACACTATATTTGGGGTATTTATTAGTAATCCCATGGGATACTTCCCTGGTCGTGTGGCTATACGCACTGAGGCCTTTTCAATAGGGGGAACTGAACCCATATAGACAGTGGGTGGTTTAGGATAGCAAAGCTACACAACTCAGGAAAAGGTATTAAAGTCATGCTAAACCCAGTCCCTATTTCCCGACATGGTTATATATATATATATATACATGTATGGTGGTGTGCATATGGATGCTTTTACTTGGTTTTATAAATGGAATTATCATGATAACAGTCACTCACTAACCCCATCTATTGGAAGTTGTATACCCATGCTATGTAGAAACCGATCGTTCTACTCCTCCTACATAGTGATTGACTCGGGGAAAAGATTTAGATTTGGAAGGCTCTATTTCATGTCATGGATATTTCAAGACACTTTGATTTTATTTTGGACATTGGTTTTGGCTATAGTTGGGGCATGTCCCAATTGAATCTTATTGCTCTTTTGGTTAGAGGCTTTGTAGTACTTACATAGGTTGGAATGGGCGAGATCAGTATTGGTGTCAGCCTAGGCATTAGAATAAGCTGAAGGGCTAACATCATTGGATGATATTGTTGGTTGTTCCATCCTATTTCATTTTGGGATTAATTATATTTTATTTTAGAAATTCCTTAGTTATTTCCTGGTTTATGGCCTTTGTTTTGGTATGGTTTGGTATGGTTGAATTGTTAACATGGGATGGTTGGACTTGGTTGGGTTTGTCACAGTTATGATCTATTCCCAGAGTCTTTGTGTGAGCTGCTATACTATTTGTTTCATGCTCGGAATTCAGCTAACTTAGAGCTGGCAGCTGGAGGTTAGGTTAGGGAAAGAGGGTGGTATCAATCTTGGTCGGATTTGGGACCCCCATTACAATAAGGGCTAGGGCGGGTCATGTCAATTTGGTATCAGAGCCTAGGTTCATGGTCAATTGGGATTCCACAAAGCTATGTCGAGTAGAGTCTCTTTTAGGGATGTGTATCGCACCACACTTATAAAGGAGAGGCTACAAGGCATTAAGGAATATTTCACTTTCTTGGTATTCTATTTTCAAGCTTGGAGTCTCAGTTCTCAAATCATCTCTAATATTTGTTTGTTCGTCTTTGAGATCATGCCTCATAGATCTAAAATACAAGAAAATTCTTCTATCCCATCTAGGGGTGATGCTGAAGGGGTGCATCCTACTTTTGGGGTTTATCTTTGATCTCATGGTCATATCCTTGATAGTTCTGGAGTTCTACTAGTTTGTAATAGTATTCCTCAAGGTGAGGTGACTAATGTGGAATTTCGTCAGTTTATTCATGTTATTACAAAATTGGTTACTGCTCAGGCTGAGTGGAATGTATTTGCTGCTTTGTCTGCTAAGGCCGCAAGGATTGGCTAATTTTTGAAGATGGGTCCTCCTACTTTTTTTGGAGTAAAGGTGGAGGAGGATCCACAGGGCTTTTTGGATGAGATAGATAAGATATTTCAGGTTATACAGGCTACTAATAAGGATGGGGTAAACTTTACAGCTTATTAGCTCAAAGAGGTTGGATATCAGTGGTATGAGGAGTGGGATAGAGATAGAGGAGATGTGGAAGAGTCATCCTTATGGGATGCCTTCTTTGATGCTTTTTTGGATTATTTCTTTCCCCAAGAGTTGAGGAAAGCAAAGATTGAAGAGTTTGCAAACCTCAAGCAGGGGAGGATATCTGTCAAGGAATATGCCTTGAAGTTTCACTAGTAGTCAATGTATGCTCCTGACTTAGTAGGTGACATGTGGGCTAGAATGAGGAAGTTTTCTTCTGGGTTGAAATAGGATTTGATTTGGAGAGAAAGACTGCCATGTTGGTTAAGGATATAGAAATCTCTAGGTTGACACTTCATATGTAATAAGTAGAGGATGAGAAGAGGAAATAGGCAGAGTTTAGAGATAGGCAAGGTAAGAGGAGCTGATTTTTTGACCAAGGAGCTCCTCAGTCTCAGGGTGGTTGAGATGGTGGCAAATGATAAAAAAAGTGGGGGAGTTCTGGTTCTTACTCTTCTGCTAGTGCTCCTTACCAGTCAGGCGATAGGCGTCATTATGGTGGTGATAATTTTTGGGCACAGGGTTCCTAATCTCAAGCAAGAGAAGGTTAGTTAGTTTCTTCATGTTCTCTTTGTTGATTCTATGGTCGTCCTCATAGGGGTTATTGCAATGAAGGAATGGACAAATACTTCAAGTGCGGTTAGGTAGGTTACCGACTCAGGGATTGTCTGATTAATAAGGTCGCTATGAGGAAAAATAAGATTTTAATTGCTTCATCTTCTGCCCCTTCACCTGGTGGTGTGGCATTTTCTTATGTTAGTACTCATGGTTCTAGTGTTAGTCAGAATAGGTTGTATGCTTTGGCATCTCGACAGGAATCCAAGGCATCACCTGATGTCTTTAATGGTATGTTATAAATTTTCTCTCATGATGTATATTATTTGCTTGATCTGGGGTTTACTTTTTCCTATGTGACTCCTTATATGGTTATATCTTTTGGTTTTGATCCAGAAGTTATTTTGGATCCTTTTTCTATTTCTACCCCAGTAGGTGACTCATTTATTTCTAAGAGAGTCTATAGGGGTGTGTGGTAGACCCTGGTGGATTTGTTTGAGCTAGATATGATGGATTTTTGATGTCATTCTGGGTATGGACTTGTTACACTCTTGTTACACGTCCTTAGATTGTCGAACCCGTAAGGTTATCTTTAGGTTCCCTGGTGAACCGGTTATAAAGTGGGAGGGTGTTTCTTTTTCTCCTTGGGGGAGATTTATTTCTTATCTTAGAGCTTGGAGGTTAATCTCTAATGGTTTTTTTTATCATATGATCTAGGTTAAAGATCCTAACTCAGAAGGTCTTTCTTTCCAGTCAGTTCCAGTGGTTAATGAGTTTCTAGAGGTCTTTCCAGATGATATTTCTAGTGTTCCTCCGGATAGGGAAGTAGAGTTTGGTATTGATCTAATTTATTACACTCATCCAATTTCTATTCTTCCATATAGAACCACTCCAGCTGAGTTAAGAAAACCCAAGGAACAACTTAAGGATCTTCTGGATAAGGGATTTATTTATCCTAGAGTATCTACTTAGGGTGCACTGGTGTTGTTTGTGAATAAGAAGGATAGTTCCCTTTGGATGTGGATTGACTATAGGCTACTGAACAAGGCGACGGTCAAGAACAAGTATCTTCTTCCAAGGATAAATGATCTATTTGACTAGTTGCAAGGTGCCAAGTTCTTTTCTAAGATACATCTTTGGTTTGGGTACCATCAGCTAAAGATAAGGAAGGTGGATATCCTTAAGACAACTTTTTGTATTTCGTATGGGTACTTTGAGTTCTTGGTAATGTTATTTAGGTTGACTAATGCTCTGACATCGTTTATGGATTTGATGAATATAGTTTTTCGTTAGTATTTGGATCTCTTTTTCATTGTGTTTATTGATGACATTCTGGTTTATGCAAAGTGTGAGGTAGATTATGCTAATCACCTCTGTGTGGTGTTGCAGACCTCAAAAGAATAACGGTTGTATGCCAAGGTCTCTAAGTGTGAGTTTTGGTTGAACGCTGTAACTTTCTTGGGTTATATTGCTTTTAGTAAGGGGATCATGGTGGATTCATAAAAGGTTGTTATGGTGAAGAGGTGGCCGAGGCCCATGACTCCATCCAACATTCGGAGATTCTTGAGTTTAACCAGGTATTTTATGCGATTTGTGGAAAGGTTTTTGTCGATAGTTGCTCCTTTGACTAAGTTAACTTAGAAGAAGATCAAGTTTTCTTGTTCAGATGCTTATGAAGAAAGTTTTAAGAAGTTGAAGGATAAGTTAACTTTGGCTCCAATTCTGAATTTGTCAAAAGGCAATGATGGGTTCATGGTTTATTGTGATACATCACGGGTATGGCTTGGTTGTATGTTGATGCAACATGGGAAGGTGATTGCCTATGCTTCCAGGCAATTAAAGGTACATGAGAGAAATTATCCTACTTATGATTTGGAGTTGTTGCCGATTGTGATTGCTTTAAAAATATGGCTACATTATTTGTATAGTGTGTATGTGGATATCTTTTCTGATCATAAGAGTCTACAGTATGTGTTCACCCAGAAAGAGCTTAATCACAAGAAGAGGAGATGGCTTGAGCTTCTCAATGATTATGATATGAGTCTTCACTATTACCCAGGTAAGGCTAATATGGTTGCTGATGCTCTTACCAGGTTATCAATGGGGAGTTTGGCTCATATGGAGGAATGAAAGTGGGAATTGTTAAAGGATATTCACCACTTGTCCAATCTTAGAGTTCTCTTCTTGGACTCTAAGAATGGTGGTGTGGTGGTGAAAGAAGTGGTTCGATCATATCTTGGTGCAGAGATTAAGGCTAAACAAGTTCTAGATCCTATCTTAATGAAAATCAAGAGTGACATTGGTGGGACCAAGGTAGTGGTGTTTGAGATTGGTGGTGATAGTACTTTACGGTACCAAGGGATGTTATGTGTTCTTGATGTCGATGGGTTATGATAAAGGATTTTGGTCGAGGAGCATGAGTCACACTATGTTGTTTATTCCATCTCGACTAAGATGTATCATGACCTCAAGGAGATCTATTGGTGGAATGGAATGAAGAGGGATGTGGCCAATCTTGTGGCCAAGTGCATGGTGTGTCAACAGGTTAAGGTTGAGCACATGAGGCCAAAAGTGTTGTATCAATAAATTTATTTACCTAAATAGAAGTGGGAAGTGATTAATATGGACTTTATTACCGATATTTCTCAATCTCAGAATCAATATGATTTGATTTGAGTCATTGTGGATAGGATGACTAAGTCTGTGCACTTTTTGCCAGTACGGACTACCTTCTCGATGGAGGATACGAAGTTGTATCTTCTAGAGATTGTGATGATGCATGGGGTGCCTATTTTGAGTATTTTTTATTGTGCATGCGGTTTATGTCTCACTTCTACAAATTTTTTCAGAGAGGGTTAGGGACCAAGGTGAGTCTGAGTACTGCTTTCTATACACAAATGAACTGTTCAGACGGTGGAGGTTATGCTTCGGGCTTGTGTTATTGATTATGATGGCAGTTAGGTTGAGCATCTACCTATGGTAGAGTTTTCTTACAACAATAGCTATCATTCTAGTGTTGGTATGTCCCTTTTTGAGGCATTGTATGGTAGGAGGTATAGATCTCCTATTGGTTGGTTTGATCTTGGTGAGGCGGATATGTTTGGTCCCAATTCGGTTTACTAGGCTATGGAGAAGTTGAATGTAATTTGGGATAAGCTTAAGGCTGCCTAAAGTCGCTGAAAGTCCTATGCGGATGTTAGGTATAGAGACTTGGAATTTAAGATTGGGGATAAGGTTTTCCTCATGGTATCTCCTATGAAGGGAGTAGCGACGTTTGGCAAGAAAGGGAAGCTCAGTCCCCAGTATGTGGGTCCTTATGAAATTTTCTGAAAAGTTGGTAATGTTGCTTATGAGATGGAGTTGCCTTATAGCTTAAGCTTGGTTCATCCGATCTTTTAGGTATGTTGAGCAAGTACATTGGTGATCCTTCTTCAGTTGTTCCTTTGAAAGGACTGGTATCATAGATTCTTTGTCTTATGAAGAAGTCCCAATAGAGATCTTGGATAGGCAGGTTTATTGGTAGCGAACAAAGGATGTGGCTTCGGTTAAGGTTCTTTGGCAGAACCATAATGTGGAAGAAGCTACATAGGAAATGGAAGAGGACATGAAGTCCAAATACTGCATTTATTTTCTACTCCTAGGGTTCGTGCGGAAGGTATTTGTCTTCAACATATCATTATTTTTAGAGTTTATTAAAAGAAAGATTAATATCTTTGCCTCTTTGTTTTTGAACTTTGTTAAAGATTGAGATTATGTTTGATAACATAATGCAAATGAATCTTGCGTGTGGTTTCCCCTACCCTGTTCGTGATTTGGGGATGAATGTTCCTAGTAGGGGAGACTGAAACACACTAGTTTTTCGACCATAGAAAATTTCTTGGAATTCTGATCTCTAAATCCAATACAACTTATGGGTATGAGCCGTATGTTGGGGTACAAAAAGTATGGTTTAGGCGTATACTGACTAGTGTTGGTAGGTGAGATGGATTTTGATTACTGGAATGGATATGACTTAGGGGTATGAGTCGTATTAGTGGTTACGGATCATTTGGTTCCTTAACTTAATCTTATACCTGATTACTTAGGTTAGATCTGAGTACGAGTGGCTCACCATAAGCCATAAGCCCGGGTATGAATTGTACCAGGACTGGTATGATGGACGTTGTCTAAATCTTCCTTGGGTGTAAATCTGCCAGGGGTACGGATGAAGGGTATGAATCATATACTGTGGTTACGACTTGGTTGGATAAGTTGTATACAGGATAGTGTTTGGTCCAAGGGTTGAGATTCAGGATATGAGTGGTAGATATTGATTGTATCAAAAGTTATGACTCGTGTGAGTCAGTCATATCTCTGTGACGGTATTTTGGTATAACTTAAAGTAGGGTATTCTGGAAATTTCTCCACTTAACCTAATAGGGTCCCACGACTTCTAACCTACTTGGAAGGTTATTTACCCTATTATTCTATTCATAAACTCTTAGAAACTCTTCCTAAACACTCCATAACTCTCTCAAGAGCTTTCAGGAAAGGGGAACTAGGGTTTCAACTAAAAGATCAATTTGGGGCTTGTCTTGGTTATTTCTTTCCGTCATTATCTTTGTTTAAGGCATGTTCTCTTCCCTCATTGTTAATTCTAACAAAAGGCATGGTTTTTATGAATGTTTTCTTGATTTCATTGATTGTATGATTTTGGTTTTGAAATATGATTTGGGTTTTTGATGTTAAATGGTTGGTTATGGTTTCCCATAGTTTAATTTTACTTTTATATTCATTAATGGTGGTTTTAAATAATTGGATTGGATGGGAATTGTGTAATGGCAATTAGAATTCATTTTGGTATGACGCTACCAATAGCAATTGCCTTGGTTAATAAATGAATAATGGTTTAGTTATTTGGAAATAGGTTTTAATTGGGCAATAATGGAGGGATTTGTAGCAAAGCCATGGAAGGTGGAGGTCCCCGCAGGACTAAAGCTGGAAACTCATATTTGCAGATATGAGGTTAGTCTTGGTGACCGTGTGCATGATGTCATACTATATTTGGGGGAAATACTAGTCATCCCATGGGATACTTCCCTGGTTGTTCTGCTACATGCACTGGGGGCCCTTTCAGTAGGTGAAGCTGAACCTATATCCCCTGCGGATGGTTTAGGATGGCAAAGCTACAGCCTAGGTAGCGGTTTTAAAGGCATGCTAAACTTGGTCCCTTTTTCTCGGCATGGTTATAGATATATATGTATGTATGGTGGTGTGCATATGGATATTTTACTTGGTTTTATAAATGGCATTATTTTATCCTTACATTAAGATAATGCTAGTGATCACCGCTAACCCCGTCTAATGGTGGTTGTATACCCACGTTATGCAGAAACCGGCCATTCTACTCCTTCTACATAGTGATTGACTCGGGGACAACACGTGGACTAAATTTGTGAGCTTCCATCCTTTTGGAAGGCTCTATTTCATGTTATGAATATTTCTACACCTTTGATTTTACTTTGGACATTGGTTTGGTCTATAGTTAGGGTCATGTCCCAATCAGATTTCATTACTCTTTTTGTTAGAGGCTTTATGGAACTTCTATGGGTTAAAATGGGTAGAATTGGTATTGGTGTTTGCCTTCACATTGGAATAAGCTGAAGGGCTAACATCATTGGAAGATAATGTTGGTTGTTTAATCCTATTTCATTTTGGGATTAATTTTATTATGTTTTGGAAAGACCTTGGTTATGGCCTTTGTTTTGGTATGGTTTGGTATGGTTGGATTATTGATATGGGATAGTTGGAATCAGTTGGGTTGGTTATGGTTGTGATCTAATCCCAAAGTCTTTGTGTGAGTTGTTACACTATTTGTTTTATGTTTGAAATTCAGCTAACTCAGAGCAGGCGGCTGGAGGTTTGGTTGGGTAATGGGGGTGGTGTCCGGTTCTCATCGGACTTGGGATGCCCATTACAACAAGGCCCTAGGGAAGGTTATATATATATATATATATACATATATACATACATATATTATATGATATGTCTAACTGACCCAATCGACAATAGTATTAGTTGGCTCAAAGAATCCCTCAGACCTTGGTAATATATTCATAAAAAGCACAAAAAAAATATTAAATATGGTTTTCATTAAATATACTCTTTAAAGTTAAAACATAGTTTACTTATCTCCAACTTTAATAGGGTATTATTAAATACCACACGAAATCAAAATTTAATTTATCAATTATCAAATTACCGAACCATAGTTACAAGTATGGTATGTGGTATCATTTTCAATTATCGATTATTGATTATAAGCTTTTAAAATACCGAATGCCCATCCTAAGTTAGGACAATTATTTTAGTATATTATATAAATGGCTTAAGCCAGACACCTCACAGTTGTCCTTCCAGCTTACATAAAGGGCAATTTTGTCATTACACTACTTTCAACCATCCAAAACACTCTCTAAAAGGAATTTTTGTCATTTCACAGGGATTTCACAATAATCACCATGTGCAACATTTACTAAAAAAATGAAGAAGAAATACTGTTAACTGCTAACAATTGCAGATATAATTATCTTTTGCTTATATAAAATATTGAAAAAACACAGAGCTAAACCATCATGCTTTCACATTGCATGAGTTTAATGCGTCTATTAAAGTTACTCTTTGCGATGTGGAGAAGATGTTGATGATGACCACTATAACCACTACAATATTTTAGTCTTTTGTCCACCCTAAAAATGTGTGGCCTTTGATCAAAGTTTTCTCTTTTGGCCTTTAGGCCACACTTTCTTACGGATGGATTGAAAAGGCGTAACCATTGACTTTAGACCACACTTTTTAAGTATGATCATAGAAGCAAGGCTTGAAAAGCGTGGCCTATGAGTTACAAAGGCCACATTTTATTGAATCTCATAGGCTACAATTTTATTTGATAATTCGACAATTGGAAAGCATGACCTTAGCTTTGTTATAGGCCATGCTTTAAAAGTGAAGCCTTTTATACCTGTTCTACAACAACACATATAAAGTGTAGCCTTTTGTTTTGTAAATACACACAATTGACATTCCTATAGCCACCCTTTTAAAGTGTATACAAGTGTGGTTGTGGTAACTTTATTATTTTGGCAACACTTCGGTTTGCATATATATTATATAAATCCCAGAAATTATTTAAATATACCCTGCTATTTGATATATACATATGATATCAAACACAAGTTATCTAACAAAAATTCAAATATATGTATAGATCATTTGCAACAAATTCATAAATTACAATGTATACCAAATGTACTAACACATTGTTACATCGATCGGTACTAAGGATAAATTTCATTACACAAAATAAAATGTATTCAAACATATAACAACATAGTAGAAATAATGTTTATTGTTCACTTCATCAATAGGCCGAGTTGAACTTATGACCACCCTTCAAATTTGATCACCGAAATTTCCTTCCAAATTTGTAATAAAATTAAAAGTTAGAATTTGTCACGACCCGAACTGGGGCCCTGGCCGTGACGAGTATCCCGAACCATGAAGGCCCGAAACACCCCTATCTTTCTAGTAATCATGCACATAATTCAAATGAAAAAGAAATGCGAAAGACAAATAACATCATGAAAAACATGGTCAAGAGTCATATGAAAACAATAATAGGGAATAATGTCCCAAAATTTAAATCAACACCTCTATAACTTCTGAGAAATCTCTACTACATGACTGAAATAAATGTCTATCTGAAAACTGGGACAAGGCCCCCAGTAAACCCAAAACTAATAAGTGATAAATGATATTGCCAGATAATCAAGCCTTCCAAAATATAGAAGGCTCACCAAGAGACTCTACAAATCTGTCTGAGGAATCTACTTATTTTCTAGACCCGTAGATTGTGTCTCTGAACCTAAGAGGAAGGGGGTCAATACAAAAGTACTGGTACGCAGAGAAATCAAAACAGAAATATAATATTTTTTCACAATATAGGTGAGAGCCATTATAAAGCAGTTTCATATCAAATTATTTGAAAACACATGGGCATAATGTAATAGTTTTCAATATCATTGTAATACGATTGAGCTAGGTGGAATACCCTACAATTATAATTCCGCCTCTGGTGCTCGGTGGCCAAGCCTCCAATCCAAGTAGCTGCCAGGATTTGAAGACGGTATACCCCCCATATGAGTACACAGCAGGGAATCCCCCCATGTGGGATGTCCCAATTATTTTATTATCCCCCCATGTAGGATACAATATCATATGACCTGCATTGGCAACTACAGTTTCCAGCGATGAGCCCTTTCACTCAAACGCCTTCTTCGGGCATCCACCTTTCTCATGAAAATCAATGCATTCAAACTTTGTTCAAATCAATCACATGTCATACCCTACAGAGTATGACATGTGATTGATTTGAACA